>NW_026929799.1:0-40158 GCF_032062105.1 Saccostrea cuccullata | reverse complement strand
ATAAACAAACTTTCTCCTCCCATGGCTTGAACGCCCCAAGCTCCATGGGCCCTCCTCCTGTCTGTCTCATGCTCTTCCTCCTCTGTGATTCCTTTTTTTTCACGGCTGATTGTAGGTCTTGCCACTTTTTTCTGACATCCCCAACCTCCCTTCTGCACTGTAGACTTACTGCATTCACTCTATATGTATACGCATACATGTGCCTTTCAATAATTAATATAAACAGGGACCCTGATATAATCTTTAAAAAAGTACATTGATTAATAAAGAAAAAAGTATGGCAGAAATCAGCGTCAACTAATAAATGAACATCATTGTTTCCGTGCAATATTATGATAAAAACCCACATCAGCTTTCATACCCGTGTTGATAGTTGCTAAATAATCTACTTATCAGCTGATTTTCAATCTACGAAATCTTGGTTTACTTCAATTTAAGTTTAAAATATTTATCATGAGTGAAAATTGCATTTGATACTTCTCTGTGACGGTTTCCCACGCCGCCGTCTTCATATTGTTGGTCAGAGAAGGGGAAAACTTCCCGTACAACACTTTGTAGTTGGTGGACACAGCGTCCACCAACACCTCCACCTCCAAATCCGTAAAATTTGCTTTCCTAGGCTTCTTTCCCTCATCCATTCTTCTCTTTTCGCAGACGACCGAAATAAAATTTTGGCGCACTGTAAAGTGAAACTACCGAAAGCGCATGCGTACGTACAGTCGTACATTTAAGAATTCGTTAACTTACGTCAACGTCTACGAGTGGCTTTGTAAATACCAAAATACGAATTCGTATCTTCAATCTTACGTCAGTCGTAACTTCTACGTTTACGTCTACGTCTAAGAACTTTAGTAAATATGCGAACTGCAAAGACTCTCATGACGTCATGACGTCATAGTTAGCGTTACCAAGCAAAACAATCAGTTCAATTTATGTACACCTGAAGAAGGATTATGAAATCCAGAAAGCGCTTGTGTTAACGTAGGTCGCGGGTTTGCTGACGTCATTAAAACTGGGTACCCAATTTATATGATTTGGGCGACTTTCTTGTGCACATCTGATTATGACGTCACGGTGAGAAAGGGAAAAAATCAGTGCATTATCTAGCTATAACTTTTGTAAAAATGGGTAGTTTAGTGTAACAATATTCATAGAACATGCTGAAGTTATAAAAAATAATGAAGGCTTATTTTGATTCCAATGACCAACACTGAAAGTGTTAGAAAGCGTTTCATTATGTGTTATTAATCGCATCTTCTCGGGTCTATTCTGAGAGCACTTGTACTTGTTTCGAAATAAATTTTAACCCTTGTATCATGTATAATTCATAAATATTAAATACATGTATTAAATGTGTATAATTATAAAACAGATTATCTAACTCCGAATTACACTCGATACCCCCTCCTCAGGAAAAACACTCATTTTAGTCACAGGCACCTGACGTTACTTATTTTTCTTTTAATAAAAAAAAATATACACATACCTAATAATAAACGTTTATTATTAGGTATATGTGTATTTTTTTTCTTATTAAAAGAAAAATAAGTAACGTCAGGTGCCTGTGATTTTAGTGTACACTTTCAGTGGAAATGCACTAACAAACTGTTTATTACCATTGTCTTCTACGATAATTTATCTACACAACCATTTATGGCATGCATGTCTTTGTTTTCATTTATCTCCGTAAACAGCGTCAACACTTTGCTCACCGATGGAAAGTCGAACTCAATATTTATGAAACGGTATGTGCTAATCTCCTACGAATTTATATACAGGTTGATCACAAATTAAAAACTGTTAAGGCACTACCGGGGTAATACTACTGAAATATACATTTTTGAGCGGCATTGACCTCTTGTAAATAACCACAGACACGTAGGATATGACCCCCTCCCTTCTTTCCATTTCTTACCTCCTAACGCGGGGAGGGGGGGGGGGGGGTAAACGTTTTCCATTTTTTTTTTAAATTTCAACTCCACCCTATATATGTGCATGTTTATTTAATCGAAATATTTACTAATCGGAGGCACATAAAGAATTATATAAATGGAAATCTGAAAAGGAAGAAGAGGGTTTTTCAAATTTATCAATGTCTGCATATTCCATGATTATCTACGTATTAGATAGTGATCATGCAAGTGAAGATAAAGTGAGGCAGACGTCGAGAATAAGAACAAATTGCAAGCTGTCTCTTCTTATGTATCAGTCGAAAACGAAAAACATGTATTTAAAAACAGCGTAAAGAGATAAAAGGGTTACATTACATTATTAATAACATGCAATATGTATTAAAAATCTAATAGGAAAACCCCAAGAAAAAACAGAAAGGGGGGGGGGCGATACTCAATTGCCTGTATAACTAACGGCATGCGTTGTTTTTAGTTATATAGATGTATATACATATTTTATTTGCTGCGTTGCTTTCCATATTCATTCAGTACAATTAATGTTATATGTATACATTGAAAGTCTAAGAACAAAATAAAATCTGCCTGTTGATTGCGCCAAACAAAGCGTAAAAACATATTTCGGGGTTGGGGTTGGGGGTGGTAGTAGTCCTTGACTTTTCAAACAAACTTAGATCACGGATCTGCGATTTCAACGGGGATGGGAAGTCTGCCTTTTCCAGAGGGGAATACAAGGTCACTTTTATTTTACAAATTCCGGCGAGAATCCGCGCATGAATTTAAAAAAAAAAACGGAAACGGTAAGAAATAAACACATAAAGAATATATATATATATATATATATATATATATATATATATATATATATATATATATATATATATATATATATATATATATATATAAAACTAAAGGACTGACTGTTGGTTTACGCCTTTTACGTGAATTTTCACTAATATTAGAGGAAATAAGCTGAAAGGGAAAAATGTCTAATAGTTATTTTATTGAATTATTATGATACTGGTCACTTGAAAGCAGATATACGTGAATTTCCCTTTTCTTAAAATCCGAATTTTTTTTTTTCTTTTTTTTTTTTTTTTTTTTTTTTTTTTTTTTTTGTGCTCTGTATACCGGATCGATATTCACGACGCCAAGCATGACGTCGCGATATTTTATGACGTTGTTTTTAAATTAAAATGCTACATTTGTCAATGTAAAAGCAATTATCTACAATTAAATTACGAAAAAATGAACCCGAACACATAATAATTTTTTTACATAAATTTATTTCAAATCAATTCTATTTTTAAATACCAAAGGATAAACAAATTCATCTGCACGATTTAAAAGTTAATGATATTTTTTAAATCAAAACCTTGCCTGAAAACAAGCCAAAAACGACGTTTTTCCTATATAATTCAATAGAATACAGTTGAAAATGTAACTACAACAATGACATCTTTGGAATTCAATTACACAAAAACGGTGCAGACGAATTTTATAAAATTTTCAGAGAATGGAAATCAAAGGTAGAGAATTCATATAGGTAATTTTCATGGCATGTTTTCGAACACTTTTAAAAGCCCTGTAAACCCGCGACCTACGTTAAATGAAATTTGGAAACTGCATTTTCTTTTCCTTTTATAATTATTTTCACCTGTGTGACATCGACTGTGAACTATTTTCAACTATATATATATATATATATATATATATATATATAGAAAGCACAAAGAAATTCACTTTTACATGGATACCCACTTCCGCCCCAGCCTGGGGTTGAACTCTCGACCTTCGGAATCTGTCTCCTAGCAGTGCAGGAACAGCGCGCTAGACCGCTCGGCTATCTAGGCAAGTCAATATATATATATATCTATATATATATATATATATATATATATATATATATATATATATATATATATATATATATATATATATATGGATATTATATATATATATATATATATATATATATATATATATATATATATATATATATATATATAATATCCAAATTCAAATGATAAACTCAAACTTTTATCTAAAGCGCTTTCGCCCCATGCGGGCTCATCAGTAGATTTGAAATTGTAAACAAGTTACATTATGACGTCATTCTCATGACGTTATGTAGGCAACGTTAAACATAATGACTGTGACGTAATAGTAATCACAGTTAAATGAGGCGCACAGATAAAGTTTTACAGTTCATCTGATCAAAGTTAAGCGCCTATTATAAATGTACAATAATGGAGACATTTTATATAAAATGTACATGTACACATGTAATTTGATATAAATTCCTTTTAACAGTTCAATTTTGGTTTAAACAGATTTATAAAATATTGTTCTTTGGCTTTCCGTAATTGTTCATTTTCCTCTTTTATTAGAATGCCACAAGAATCAAAGTGTTCACTACATGGCGTGTTTCGTATGGTCGGATCCTTAACCTGTTGTGTGTGCACGCGAACACGGTCGGCTAATTTGGTTCCGGTTTGTCCTATATAATTTTCCTCGCATGTAGGACACGTCATACAGTATATAAGGTTTTTAGATTTACACGTCATAGAAGATTTAACGTCAAACTTCATTCCGTTTTTAAAAACCGGACAAACCATTATTTTTAAAAACGACCGTGTTCGCGTGCACAAACAACAGGTTAAGGATCCGACCATACGAAACACGCCATGTAGTGAACACTTTGATTCTTGTGGCAAAGGACATTTTTATATATTTCCTTTTTACAAAATAAAAGAGGAAAATGAACAATTACGGAAAGCCAAAGAACAATATTTTATAAATCTGTTTAAACCAAAATTGAACTGTTAAAAGGAATTTATATCAAATTATTTTATTATGTACATTTTATATAAAATGTCTCCATTATTGTACATTTATAATAGGCGCTTAACTTTGATCAGATGAACTGTAAAACTTTATCTGTGCGCCTCATTTAACTGTGATTACTATTACGTCACAGTCATTATGTTTAACGTTGCCTACATAACGTCACGAGAATGACGTCATAATGTAACTTGTTTACAATTTCAAATCTACTGATGAGCCCGCATGGGGCGAAAGCGCTTTAGATAAAAGTTTGAGTTTATCATTTGAATTTGGATTTTATTTTATCCCTATACCAAGGAAAATAATTTTTTGAATATATATATATATATATATATATATATATATATATATATATATATATATATATATATATATATATATATATATATATATATATATATATACACGTTGATAAGTTAAATTCTTGGTACAGTAAAAAATACTTAAATAAATAAAAACAGAATGCTGCAGTCCAAATTAAATAAAATCTTTACTGTTAGCGCTTTCAGCCATGTTGGCTCTTCAGACAGTTATAAAAAATTCAAAACGTTGTCAATAACGTTGCTAATGACGTCGTGAAAATTTAAGTCATTATGACGTCACAATGTAGTTCGTGGTAGCGGCTGCATGAACTTTTTCAACGCAGTTAAAGAATGTATAATTAAAGCATAGAAATAAAATAAATTTTGTGAATTATACATAATCTCATTTGCAATTCAGTTTTGGTTTAAAAAGTCTTATAAAATAGTCCTCTTTGGTAACACGGGCGATTTCATCCGATGTCCACATTTTGTAGAACGGGAAAATCTTAAATTTCCCTTTACCACATTCGGCGAAATGTTCTGAACAAGGGGTGCATCTGACAGTTTCGTCCCGTATATGTTGCTTGTGTACCCTCACTCGTGCGTTAAGCTGATTTGTCTGCCCTATATAATATTCGCCACAGGTTGGGCATATTGCACAATAAATCAAATTTGAAGATTTACAATTCATGCTAGTATTAGGTTTTAAAACTTTCCCGTTTTTAAGTGTAATTTGTTCGCCTTCCTGAATGAAACCACACGTTCCACATCGGGGGTCACTACACTTTCTGACGACACTCTGGTTGCTAGAGGAAAATTTTGCTTTGGTTAATATCCTCTTCAGGTTTGGTGCTTGTCTTCTGCTGTTAATAATTGACGACTTGTCCAGAAGATTTTTCATGTTTTCAGATTGTTCTAATATTGGAAAAAATCGCTTTGCTGAATTGAGAATATTGTGGTTACGGGGGTTGTGAGTTATCACAAATGGAATATTCTCTTCGTCGTTTTCCTCTGGATGGCGAATATTTCGTAATTGGGTTATAGGTATGTCTTTTGCCCGGTTGATTCCGTCCTCAATAAGGTTCATTGGGTAATTTTGTCGCGTCAGGTGTTGTTTTAGTTCTTGAAGTCTTTTCAAGCGTAGAGAAGAATCGGTCACGATTGTACAAATACGTCTCGCCATATTGTATGGAATGTTCCTTTTTGTATGTGACGGATGGCAAGAGCGAAAGTCCAAATATTGATGGGTATCTGTTTCTTTACAGTATAGGTCTGTAGAAATATCCTCTCCGTTTTTTATTAAAAGTATATCAAGGAAAGGAAGCGAGTTACGATTCATGTCACTTGTGAAATTAATTGAATCGTGTAACTCATTAAGGAGGCTGGAGGGTCAACAAATTAATCCCAAATTAACCACCAGATTTAACTTATTTTTTTTAGATACGGTATCTTTAGCTGTGAACTATCATTTGACAAAGAAAAAATTCAAAGATTTTAGTTTTAAAATTTGATCAATTTCTATATCTTTATATGGAGCTCTCCTTTTAAAGGAGATTAAAATAGTCTAAAAATGGCTGCCACCCCCGAGCCTCGTTAATGACCGAATGGAATTTTGTAAGATCCTCTTCACTCTTTGTCCAAAAGATGAAGCAATCATCCAAGTACCTTTTCCAGTTCTCTTTAATGTACTGCGTAAATTCTAGATCAAATGTTTCCGGCAAAATGTTGTAAAGTTTTTCTTCTAAAAATCCCATTACTAAACAGGCATATGTAGGGGCGACTTTGGTGCCCATGGCAGTACCTTTGATTTGTAGATAATTTTCATCATCAAACAGAAAATTATTATTCTCTAGTACAATTCTAAGTCCTTCTAAAATGAAGTTTGCGGGGAATCTATCGTCGATTTCTTCCGGATACTTATCCAACCAATATTTGATCGCTTCAATTCCTAACTCATGCGTAATATTAGTGTACAAGCTGGTAACATCAAAACTAACAAGTAATGTTTCTCTCGGTACTGTTTGTGGAATATAGTTGAGGAAATCCATATCATCACGCACATAACTGGTCACTTTGGTACACAGTGGTTTTAAGATTATATCTAGTAGATTGCTTAATCTTTGTGTACTAGATGCGGGTCCTGCAATGATGGGCCTCAGTTTAAGATCATTTGGTCTAGGAAGTTTAATGTACGTAGAATTACATTTCTTGACATTTTCCTGGATTTCTTTACATTTGTGTATTTTGGGAAGACCATAAAAATGGCTAGTTTTAACTTCGAAATCCGTAAGGTATTCAATTTCATTTTTCGTGAGATTACCTTGGTACTTCTTTGTGAGTTTTTTTATTTTGAGCATAGTTTGTCGATCTGTATTTTGCTCTAGTTTCTTATAGAACTGATTATCCTGGAGTTGAGATAGGGACATTTCTTTATAATGTTCTCTGTCCATAATTACTATAGCTCCTCCTTTATCAGCACTTTTTATGACAATTGTTTGGTCACTTTTAAGATTTTGCATTGCTTGATATTGATTATTTGGAATATTTGACGTTACCTTTTTATCCGCCATGTTGGAGTGAGCTGCCTTTTTGAGACATGAGATATAATCCTCCAAATGTTTATCTCTATTAGGCGGTGGCCTGAAACCTTTCCTATTTTTAACCAGAGATATATCATCATCGGTTTTATTTTGAAAAAATTCCTTCAAGCGTAATTTACGGCAGAATTCTTCTGTGTCCTTGACGACATCAACCTTATCAGACTTTGGCGTAGGTGTGAATTTTAAACCATGTTCCAAAAGTTTTATTTCATCACTATTCAAGTCTCGTTGTGATAGGTTGACAATTTTGGGTTCTGTAGAAACCGTGTTCTCTGTATTTTCAGGACAGTTAGTTATTTCTTCCGTTTCGTTTGGGACCAACCCTGTCCTAAAAAAGAATTCCTGGAATTCGGTAATGTTTTACTCCTTGCGTCTCTCTGATTTGTCCTCTGTTTAAAAGAAGACTTCCGTGGAACTTGATATGTCTCTTGTGTTGAGTTTCTCCACGAGTTTTTATTGTTTGCTTTATTGGGTGCATTTCTACCCCTAGCAATTTGATCAATTCTGCGTTGATCGTGTTCTCTGTTTTGACCATGCCTATGGTATTGTTCTGACGACTTCGTTGAATTATTTTGGGGTCCATGGTGTGGTATTCCTCTTCTCAGTGCATCCGCATATGATAGACGTTTTGAACTACTTTCTCTGTTCCTGGTAGTAGATCGATGTTCACTACGTCGGTTGTTGTTCCCCTGATTATTTTGTTGTTTATTTCTTATTGCCGGTGCTCTTTTCATCTTTTTAGGCTTTATTGGTTCTTTCCCATAGTTGATCTCATATTGTTTCAACCATGCAGATTTTGTTTCCAATATCTTCTTGGATTTTTCCTCCTCCCGAGTAACATCGTTGTTCCATAACTCCATCAGCTTTTTACAAACGTTGCCACTACTTCTTTTGTTTAATTCTTCCAGCATAATGGCGTCAGTATTTTCATACTTGTTTTTGTATTTCGGAACTCTGAGGCGAAGTAGTGTAATTTCGGCTTCAAATCTTTGAAGTGCCAGGTTGATACGGATTTTGGTTTCTTCACTTGGTTCTGTTGTTATTTCCTTTACTCGGAATTTTCTAGGAAAAATAACATTTTCACAGTTTTTCCATTCCTCATAGGTGTCGGCTAAATTTTCGCTTTTTATGGCATTCCAATAGGCTTGCTTTCTCTGGTTTAGAAGTTTGAACCATAATCCTTTCATTTGGTTTCTCTTTTTGTAAGCTTCTTTTTCAATATTAAGATCGCTCCACTCTTGAAATATTTCCTGCACATTTGTATTAGGAATTTCTCCAGAATGTATTTCTCTATTTTCATTGCTCTCTAATTGTTCTCTATGTGACAGCAAAAGGTCCAATTTTTCTCTGTATTCAAGAGTTTGCTGCTCCAGAGCTAATAATGAAGTAGTAAAGTTATCGTACTTACTACAAAGGATTGATAATTTTCCGGAAATTTCTTCTAAAATCCTTTCTATCCCGGTATTTTCCGCTACTGATTTGGCTCTTGTCTGCGACATCCTGATCTTGTACCAGTCAAAGAATACGTTGATAAGTTAAATTCTTGGTACAGTAAAAAATACTTAAATAAATAAAAACAGAATGCTGCAGTCCAAATTAAATAAAATCTTTACTGTTAGCGCTTTCAGCCATGTTGGCTCTTCAGACAGTTATAAAAAATTCAAAACGTTGTCAATAACGTTGCTAATGACGTCGTGAAAATTTAAGTCATTATGATGTCACAATGTAGTTCGTGGTAGCGGCTGCATGAACTTTTTCAACGCAGTTAAAGAATGTATAATTAAAGCATAGAAATAAAATAAATTTTGTGAATTATACATAATCTCATTTGCAATTCAGTTTTGGTTTAAAAAGTCTTATAAAATAGTCCTCTTTGGTAACACGGGCGATTTCATCCGATGTCCACATTTTGTAGAACGGGAAAATCTTAAATTTCCCTTTACCACATTCGGCGAAATGTTCTGAACAAGGGGTGCATCTGACAGTTTCGTCCCGTATATGTTGCTTGTGTACCCTCACTCGTGCGTTAAGTCGTCAATTATTAACAGCAGAAGACAAGCACCAAACCTGAAGAGGATATTAACCAAAGCAAAATTTTCCTCTAGCAACCAGAGTGTCGTCAGAAAGTGTAGTGACCCCCGATGTGGAACGTGTGGTTTCATTCAGGAAGGCGAACAAATTACACTTAAAAACGGGAAAGTTTTAAAACCTAATACTAGCATGAATTGTAAATCTTCAAATTTGATTTATTGTGCAATATGCCCAACCTGTGGCGAATATTATATAGGGCAGACAAATCAGCTTAACGCACGAGTGAGGGTACACAAGCAACATATACGGGACGAAACTGTCAGATGCACCCCTTGTTCAGAACATTTCGCCGAATGTGGTAAAGGGAAATTTAAGATTTTCCCGTTCTACAAAATGTGGACATCGGATGAAATCGCCCGTGTTACCAAAGAGGACTATTTTATAAGACTTTTTAAACCAAAACTGAATTGCAAATGAGATTATGTATAATTCACAAAATTTATTTTATTTCTATGCTTTAATTATACATTCTTTAACTGCGTTGAAAAAGTTCATGCAGCCGCTACCACGAACTACATTGTGACGTCATAATGACTTAAATTTTCACGACGTCATTAGCAACGTTATTGACAACGTTTTGAATTTTTTATAACTGTCTGAAGAGCCAACATGGCTGAAAGCGCTAACAGTAAAGATTTTATTTAATTTGGACTGCAGCATTCTGTTTTTATTTATTTAAGTATATATATATATATATATATATATATATATATATATATATATATATATATATATATATCGTAATTAATTCGTTCAAATAGGTATATATATATATATATATATCTTACCTGTGGACTTAACCCAAAGGCGAACATGAGAAGCATTGAATGCAAACGTCAGACTTCAAGTTTGTGAACTACATTTAAGGCATGCAGGCATTCCTGTTGATAGAAAGACATACTAGTAAAAAGCAATCGGATATAATTTAATTTTGGTTGCAACACGTCATTTGAGTGGATAAAAAAAATTATTTAAATTGTATAACCTGGATTGCTTACGTCACTTAAGTCAAAATGTATCTTTTCGCTTGACGTTACGTTTAAAATATGAACAATTATTTGAAGACTTTTTAAGGGAGAACTTGTCTTGTATTCTATACTTAATGTTAAAAAAAAATTAAAAGGAATTAATTAAAAAGCAACCCAAGTAATACAGCTATAACCTGGGTTGGAACAGTTTACGCTCTTTTATGAATAGCTTTCCGGTTTACAAAGCGTTAATTGTCCCATCCCAGGTTATACAGTATAAAATAGGTTGCTATTTATTTCATTCCTTAAAAAGAGGAAAGTTAATGAAAAATTGTTGTATTGTCTCGCATTTTGAAAATTATCATTGATGAAATATTCTTTTACAAAGAACTCTTTCATTGCTATCCATAAATACCGTTTCCTTCCGAAATCAATCCAGGCATCATAGAAAACGGATTCACTGGTTCAGCTTGTATTACTACAATATATGGATGTGACGTCATCTTGACTGGCACTTCTAAGTACGTCACTACTGAAATAAAATATTTGAATTTGAGGTTTTTAAAATGTGTTTGAAGTATTAAAGTTTTCTTAGTTTAAATTTTTGAGTTTTTCTTTAAAATGATATAAATTCATTATGGCTTAGTATTATTTCGAAACATTCTTAATGATCACAATTCATATTAAAGTCTTACTGAAAAAAATACATACATTATGACCTGAAGTGATGCAATAAAAGCATACAAGTTCAAAATTCTTTTGTGCTTAATGTACTTGCTCCTTTACTAAAGTTCCTTGAGGTCATCGTGTATCGAACCCAGAGTCATATCGTGGGGGCATATCTTTTTGTTTCCACATTTTCACTCGAACTTTGGCCTCGACAAAATCTATTTCATTAATAGTTTTATTCTCATGAGAAGTTGGATAATACCAATCTTTCTTTTCACCTGTATGAAATGAATGTTAATATTTTTTATAACACACCTTCGTCTGTATCATCCCAAAAATGCAGTAGAAAATTGCATGAACGAATTGTCCATAAAGATTCTTTGCAACTTATCAAGAGGAAAATTTATTTTATCCCATTTTAACAATGTATCATTAATGCATCGCTTAAAATGCCATTCAATAAAATAATACGAGCATGCTGTTTGATAAGTTTCATAAGATAGAACTACAACTCATCAAAGGAAAACATGTACCTTTGTCTCTTTGAACCAGACGCTCGACTGTCACCGTAAATCTTCGAGCAACAGAGTCGGAGATTAACGGAAACAACCGAGCGTCTGATTCATAAAGACTTTCTGTATCTTACTTACCACAATACACGGCTCTCCCGGACTTGTATTGGTTGTGTTTTCTTGGCAACAGAATGATAACTCCACTTGCATTATAGAAATACACAACTCCACCATATTTTTCTGCAAAGTCATCGTCTCAGAAGAACCGAACGCGTTAAAGATGTACGAGTTTCCGCCATCTGTGACCCTTACTTCCACAATTACTTTAACGGGTCTTGTAGTCGTGTCAACGCTGTCCGGGAAATGAACGAAAATTTCGCTTTTCGTATCATCTTGTGCTTTTACGTAGTTCCAATCACTAATAAATGTGGGTTCATAAGGACTTGTTTTTGCTCCAAAACCTGAAAAAAGAGTGTAAATGATATATAAATAAAATTTACTTTAACTACAAAACTATTGTACGAAATCTTTTGACTTTTTAAACACGACCTTATTTTTGCTTGAGATACTACAGAAAATGATATCACAAACTTAAATCGCATCTGTTTAAAACCTGAATAAAGAAAAACATATCCTGACTATAGTTTGCTGAAATTATATATAATTACAAAGTAATATAAAGATATAATAAAATCATTTTAAGAAATAATGCATATTAATATAATTCCCCCAAAACTATCTAGTGTCTGACGATTTAAAAAAAAAAATATTTTATTGATCAAATTACTCGGTATTGTAAATTCTTCTCGTTTTTATGAAATATTTGTTTGAATATTATATATCACAAAATGTTCATCATTAAAATACTAATTTCTTATGGCTAAAAGGGGTGACATTGTCAAAGTCCTTTTATTACATATACATGTATCAGTAATTTCCATCGTAAACTTTCCTAAATAAAAAAGTATTTCCAACAAAAATGTAGCTGGAAAAATAAAACCGGTACTCCTATGCATCTTAAAATCCCAATTGAATCGAAGCAAGATTAACTTAGTGGACTGCATATGATGTCGTATAGCCTCAAGTCTTTTAATTGGGATGTAAATAAATAATGAAGATTAAGGGTTTTTGTAAGAATTTGTCTGTTCTTCTACAATTTAATCAATAAAGTAAGAAGCAGTGCCAAGGTGATTTATTTAATGAAGACTTTGAATTTTATCACATTATCATTGTTACATGTATTTTATATGATTAATTATTTTAATTGCTGTATAAGTTAATGAGTACTATGTATTTATCAATTAACAACATTACAATAAAGTATTGGAAATGATAAATTAAGTTCAGTCTTGCATTCCAGCACATCTCTATTTGAACTGTACGTCTCGCATTTCCGAGATATATTTCCAAAGTTCCATCTTTGTAATTTCAATTACAAGTATAAACAAACATTTCGATACCTTGAAATTGAACGTCTTAAAACCCTCTTAATGGTTATTTTCTTTTTTTTCAACTATAGTCCTGCTGGAAACGCCAACACTGGTGATATTATTTTAGTTGAAATGGACGTCCCGAAAGCAATAACTTAAAAAGGCCGAGCTCGATCCGATCTTTCAGTTGGCGGAATAACTTGATTTGACTTTGATCTTTACGAGATCTCAATACTCACAGTTCACCTTTTAACAACATTACAATAAAGCATTGGAAATGATAAATTAAGTTCAGTCTTGCATTCCACCACATCTCTATTTGAACTCTATGTCTCGCCAACACTGGTGATATTATTTTAGTTGAAATGGATGTCGAAAGCAATAACTTAAAAAGGCGAGCTCGATCCGATCTTTCAGTTGGCGGAAGAACTTGATTTGACTTTGGTCTTTACGAGATCTCATTACTCACAGTTCACCTTCTAAGGATGTAATTCTTAAAAATCACATTTTAATCTTTAATTTTCTTTATATTCCTACCAACGAAGGTGAGTTCAATCTACCCCACTAATATTGGATTCCCTCAGTTTATAGAAATCTTTACAAAGAAAACTCTACCAAACTCCTATCTCTAACTCTGACAAAAATATTAACTGTTGTAATGTAGAAACTATAGACGACCGTACTGTGCAACAGTATAGTATATAAAAGTGGTATAAATCAAATGTGGATCAGATAAATCAGATGTAAACACTTCAAAATTCCAAGGAACTTTTGGACAATTTGAAATCATAAGATTCTATCAAAATCAACAATATTACAACATACGACTTTTCAACTTTATATACAACCATTACTCACGATAAATTAAAGTCCAGGCTTTTTGATAATATTGTCAGCCGTTTTTTTTTTTTAAATAGAATAGAATTACCCACCGTGTCATTGGTTATTCGCAAATTTATTTCATAAGAAGTATTCTGATTGTACACACAAGTACTCTGAAGTTGACATCAAAAGATGATTCAGTTTCTCATTGACAATATCTTTGTGTTTTTTAAGAAAAGGGCTTCAAACAGTCAATTGAAATTCCCATGGGTACCTATTGCGCCCCGTTATAAACAGACTTTTTTGTATTCATATGAAGCACAGTTTGTCCAAAATCTTCTAAGTGAAAAGAATAAGTGTGGCCTTTCACTCGATATTTAGATATTTCGACAATGTATTGTCAATTAACAATACTTATTCCCACTCTTATATCGATACTCTATATTCATGAGCTTTAAATTAAAAGATACCAAGGAGTCGGACAGATTTGTTTCATATCTAGATATTTTACTTGAAAAAGATGTTAACGGTAATATAACAAACAAGCTCTATGACAAACGAGATAACTTTAACTTTTCAATCGTCAACTCCCCTTATTTATGTTGCAATATACCTTCATCGCCTCCATACGGGGTTAACATCTCTCGGTTGATTGAATAGGCAAGATTTTGCTCTAGGTATGAACAATTTTCTAAACACAAATTGCTGAAGCAAGCATATCAGCAGTCTTGTTTAAAGTCATCATTTCGTAAGTTCTATGGTCGATACGATGACCTTGTCATCATTTGAACGGTGAGAGAATAATTATAAAATTTGCAAACTAAATATGATTTTATTCTTCAAATATGAAAAATTTATGCAATAATTTTTTTAGACGGGATTTTTTACAAACGTATTACGAATTATAAATAACTCTGAAATTGACAGTTATTTGTAAAAATTAAGATTGACAACTGTCAATGAAAATTAAAAAAAAAAAAAAAGCATGAATATACACTGGAGCATAAAAAACAACTTTCAATTTACTTAAAAACCAATTTGAGGTTCTTGAAAACCACGTATCCATTTCGGATGTTGTACAACTTAATTTACCCCAAATATTTCCCCAAATGTTTTCTTTTGCAATATTTCTTACTGCTTTTGTTGTCAAATCAAATTTGAAAAATTTAGATTAATTAACGAATGTCACTAACTTCATCAACATTAATAAATAAATAGAATACCAAACAAAACTCGTTCAGATTTGAACGTGTTATTTGGGATACTCTGTTACACACAACTAATAATCAAGGTCAATAATTGGTGTGATATGTGATGGTTTCCGCCCATTTGTTGCTTTAATATCTATTTTTTCACTTTAAATATATACTTTGCAATAAAAATTTTGTATCTCTTTAAAAAACTTTTCTTTTGTAACTATAATGACAGAAAAATAAATCAGTTTATCAATTGATGAACAGTATTTTGAATGTTATATTTCAGTAGGATCAGCATTACATAAAAGGGTTAAGAATATCAGACGCGAAGTAGGCTCAGTTTTCCCCCAAGACAGTTTATTGACAAACAAGTTGCATTGCAGCAGTGAACAAGGGCTAGTGTTTATTAAGCATTTAAATTATTTCTTTGTTCGTAGTAATGACTGTTTTCTGATATAACCTACCATTTCGAAATATTCTGTCTTACATGTCACAAGCGACAAAAGACCAAACAAACTTTATTGTTTTTCGTTAATCAAAAATATTTTCATGCGATCGTCAGTCCTATTAGCGTTTATCATCCAATGAATCTTGTTAATGTTGTTAAAGATTTTTTCATACTTTTATGTATTTGACAATGAAATCATATCTGGAACAACGATTACACCAACCATAGCTAACAGAAATGTCACTTAAAGAGCACCGGAAGTATATATCTAACCCCTGATATCACATCCGGAATAACAATGAAACCAATCATAGCTAACAGAAATATCACCCAAACAGCACCGGAAGCTGTGGCAGACGGCCGTGAATCTTTTATACTGATCTTTCTTCTCATGGCAACAGATGTTTCATTTTTTAAAACCATAAGTTCTTTTTTCATCTTCACAATTTCTTTAGTTAATGCTTCTTCGTTGGTGCTTGTGTACTTTGCTGCATGAACCTTATTACAAGGACACATGCATCTTCTTTTAGCTGAAATAGGAAGAAGAAGGATATACATGTAAATTACAGTGACTTTAAAAACTAACAATTCTTTCTTTAAAATTCGTGGTTTACTTTTACTTGAATTTGTGTCTGGAAAGTTATAAGGAACACTTTCACATAAAAATAAGAAATTATTAGTCCATTCCAAGATAGATTAAAGTCCAGGCTTTGTGATATCACTGACAGCTGCTTTTTCAATAAAATGAAGACGAATTATGTTTACGAAGACACAGAATTCTATAAATCAACTTCCACTTATTCATAGTTTTCAAGAGCAATTAAAATTTTTTCTAAAGACGATTTTGGGCTTCCAGAAAAGAATTATTTGCTGGAAAGTTGCCTTAACAGCGACCTTTCTTGGTATTTTTTGCCAAAACTTTAATTTTTTTCACAAACACTTTTAATCATAGTATACGGAATATCTTAAACTCTACATATAGATCGTTTAAAGTTACAACCAATGTACTTATTTAATTTCGAGTTGTTCTTTCAATATTAAGAAAAGCTAGAAATCTTTTTCTTTGGTATCGTGAGAATTTTTCAATTATTTTGTGATACGGTATTACAGAGGGCAATTGAAATTCGTGTTTTTCATAAGCCTATTTACAAAAAATATTATGATTACTGAGGCGTGATACTTTGAAATATGAACTATTCATTTGAAAACAAAATGAGTCGCTAAAACAAGTTAGGCCTAATTATTTTTTATACAATGCTTATATGGATTTTGTTTTAATAATGAACAAGACATGTGTATTAGCATTCAAATTTTTTCAAGATTGGGTCGGAATTATAATCCACTGAAAGTTGGTACATGTTCTCTAAGAAAGGTATTCATTCAATGTACACATGTCAACCAGAAATGTGAAATAACTAACGTATTAATGAATAGATTATTAGATTATTAGATTATTAGTACTTTCATTTACTGTGTAATCAAGAACAATCAGCATAAATTTTTATTCAATCTGTCAGCAAAAAAATAAAGAGCATCAGCAGAAAAGCTTAGTGACAAAGCGTCAGGTGCCTTTATTATAGGAAAACATATAAAAGTCTGAAGATAAGAATGAAGAAATATCTTTACAAACTGAATGCTATTCACATCCAAGGCCATTAAAAGCAGTTGAGGCGATCCATACTTTTGCGTGCCACATTACAATTAGCTGTGTAAATAATTAGTCCTTAAGAATAATACTGGTGAAAAACGTCTAAATGAAAATAAGAAAAAAAAGTGAAAAGTATAATTTGAAAACTAGAGTATGTAGGTGTTTGGTCCTTTTTTATATTTATCATTTATTTATATTGATTGTTATAGATATGTTAGTTGCGCTTTATCTGCAAACCTTTCTTCATCAATCCAATCACACGAATGTCGATTTCCACGTCATTTGTTTGTTGTTTTTGTCGTCCACTTCCCCATGGAGAATCAATATCGAATACGTAAGACATCCTGGTAGGTTTCACTCTCCAGACGTAAACGCCGAAGTTGTTGTAGCCGTACACCAGTCCAGAATATCTGTGTGAAGTACCATAACCAAGGAACGTGACCACTGAACCAGCTCCATAAAACGAGAAACCACCATTGGGGCCACTCAAGGGACGAATCTGAAAAATAGAGTATGTAGGTGTATTCAATGACAGCATACTTTACATCCAAAGATAAAGTGGATGCACAAAATAATGTACTTGCACGTAATCTGAAGCTGTGCTGATTTATTATCAAGTCCAAATAAAACAACAACAAAAATATTGTGGGTGTTGAATTAAATAAAAAAAGACGAGATATACCTTCCTTGGGAACCAATATCGTTTATAAAAATTAAGCAAGATATGGTTGTAAAACACTATGCGCTCAACTGCAACAAAATTCGAAAATGCAATTTTTAGCAGATAGGTCACAGTAAAGGTCACAAGGCCATTGACCTTGGTGTCATTTTAAAGAAAGTAATGAGTGGAGTATGCATACCATATATGAAGTCTCTATCTCATGGTTCAAAAGTTATGGCGAAAGTTCGAAAAAAGCTATTATTATCATATAGGCCACATTCAAGGTCACAAGGTCATTGACCTTGGTGTCATTTCGAAAGAATTTAATTAGTAGAGTATGTATTCCAAATATGAAGTCTCTATCCCTCAAGGTTAAAAAATTATGGCGAAGGTTAAAGTTAACAACAGATAGACAGATAAACAGACAAACAGATAAACAGGCAAACAGATAGGACAAAAACAATATAAGCCCCCATCTATCGATCCGAGGGCAAAAAAATCTATGCAAAAGGAAATCTGTAATAGCTGCAAGCAATTTCTGGAATTTACGCTCATATCGATGAAATGTAAAATTTGCTAGAGTTTCTCGAAGACAGAGGACATCACGAATAGGATTTCATAAGCTTTTACAACTTTTTGTGTATCTCCTTTTAAAAACATATGATAACTTTTATCATTTTAAAGCAAAGACCGGTCAACAGCTTTGCTGTAAAGCAAAATATCTAGAGATCATTGTGTTGTACGATGATTTGTCTGCTTTGATTAAATAAGAGCATAAAGGTACGAGAAATCTACAGACAACATAGCCAAAACATACCAAAACCTGCACAAGTAAATCTTTTGTGACAGTTTCACTTGGAAAGACCAATTTTGGGGTTGTGGTTGTATGGTCTCCAATCTTTGTTGTCATTCCACTCGAGTTTACTGCATTGTCAAGCGTCCAGGAAAGGATTCTGACTCTAACTGCATGTGTCCCAAAATGATAATACTCGTTTCTTCCCCATCCGTCCATTGCACTTATTATTGGATCTAAACATAATAATTATTATATTTTTAAAATATTGATAAATCTGTTACAGATTGCCCCCCCCCCCCCCCCCCAAAAAAAAGAAAAGTACACAATATATGTATTAAATCTTACATAAGGACTTAACCCATAGGCGAACATGAGAAGCATTGAATGCAAACGTCAGACTTCCAGTTTGTAAACCACATCTAAGGCATGCAGGCATCCCTGTGGATAGAAAGATACCGGTATACTAATAAAAAGCAATTGGATATAATTTAATTTTGGTTGCAACACGTCATTTGATTGGATAAAGAAATTACTATAAATTGTAAAACCTGGGTTTTCCTACGTCAGAATTACTTGTGTCAAAAATGTATCAATTCGCTGGACGTTACATTCAAAATATGAACAATTTGAAGACGTTTTAAGTGAGTTATTGTCTTGTTTTCTATACGTAATGATTGAAAAATAAATTATAAGGAATGAATAAAATAGAAATCCAAGTAATAATTCAGCTATAACTTGGGTTGGAGCAGTTTACGCTATTTATAAACAGCATCGCGGTTTGTAAAGCGTTAACTGTCCGCATCCCAGGTTATACAGTATAAATTGGATTGCTATTTAATTCATTCCTTAAAAAAGAGGAAATTAAGTGAAAAATCTTTGTATTGTCTGACATTTTGAAAATAATCATTGATAAAATATTCGTTTACAAAGAATTCTTCCATCGCTACCCATAAATACCGTTTCCTTCTGAAATCAATCCAGGCATCCTAGAAAACGGATTCACTGGTTCAGCTTGTACTACCACAATATCTGGATGTATCTTGACTGGCACTTCTAAGTAAGTCACTACTAAAAAAATAATTTTAAATTCAATAATATTTTAAAATCTTACTTAAAAAGTACCTAATTATGACCTGAAGTGACGTAATAAAAGCCTACAAGTTTAATATTCTTTTGTTTTCAATGTACCTGCTCCTTTACTTAAGTTCCTTGAAGTCATCGTGTATACGAATCCAGAGTCATATCTTGGAGGCATGTCCTTTTGTTGCCACATTTTCACTCGAACTTCGGCCTCGACAAAATCGATTTCATCAATAGTTTTATTTTGATGAGAAGTTGGGTAATACCAATCTTTCTTTTCACCTGTATGAAATAAATGTTAATTTTTTTTATTTTACACTGTCGTCTGTATCATCCCAAAAATGCCATTAAGGGGGATGTACAAGCCAATTGGATCTTGACTGGTGTGAAATAAGAAATGCCAAGAATGCGCTTAATACTCGTCTTAACTAGCCCAAAGTTACTCAAAGTGTTAATGCACTAGTTACCTACTGTTAGAGACCAAAATTAGTAAATAATTAAGTTTACTTTGTTTTAATTAGGAGGAAATTAATCATGGCAGAACTGCGCAGCTACAGCATTCACGAGATGAAAAATGCATTGAAAATGGTGTTAGTTTGATTCATTGATAATATGGCTACAACCATTTGTTTCGCTTTTTTCTTGTCATTATCTAAATTTCTTGAAAATTTGATTTTTCATATGTGTGTCTTCCTTTAGGCCATGTGTTTATTTCGTCCGCCATTCCTCTGTCACATAGAGTTCGAATAACATTGATTTTAGAATAAATGCGACCATAATAACATCAAGACAAGAAATTACTAAGTAATAATCATTAGGTAATATTACTTACTACCTTTATTTGTTTCATCGCTTCGTCTGATTAATGAAAAAACGCGATTTTAACCCCACTCTAGCAAATCGGGAAAAACTGTTCTGTTCATAGCTCGAGTTTCCTAGCTAATATTATTACACCGAGCACGTGTTTGACATGTGCATATATCTGCTGTGAATAGATGCGTTTATTACCATGATTATATTTAATTTTTCGTGGAACAAGTCTTGATAATTTGTTGGTTCCTTTAAAACTCAAGAAAAAAGCTAAAAAATGCCCTAAACATATGAGTTTACGTCGGGTCTTTTTTCTGTGGCGAAAGAAGTTATTTTGAAATGGGGCACTGCAAGGAGGATGCTTAGCATTTAATTTGAAAATGTTAAACAATATGCGGTGCCTGAAAAACAAATTGCAATTACATGTCTTACATTCGAAAAGTTGGTTCATATGTCTATTTTGTTTAGCAGTTGGATAGAAAAAATAGGCAGTTTAAGTATTTCCTTCAGGCACCTCACATAAATAGCTTGAGTGTTTGCAATGACCAACACATTGTATGGACAAATGTTTGGACATAAAAACGCATCATGTCTCATTATGTTGACTACGTTGTAAGCTCTCGCTCATTGAACATATGAAGCTTGATAAAATATATTGAGTTGTTTCTTTGAAATTTAGAAGCAATCACAATGTTTGCAAACAAAGGTCCATTGCATATGCTATGTCTATCATCGCAAAAAAAATGAGAGACTACCCCCCCCCTTTCCGAAAATCCTATGTTCTTTTTTCAAAATAGTGCCAGAGATTAAAACAATTTGCATCACAAAGTATGTGATGGAACATGTACTAGCCTTATAAGACCATTCGTTATAAAAAATATTTGGTTGCCATCTCTCCCGATCTAGAAATGGTCCGATTCAATTTTATTTTACATCCAATTACAGGATATTTTTTTCTTCCGTTAACAAATATGTTTACATTTTTAAAAAAAATTTTTTCTCACCATAAATACGGACCCAATAATTTTCCCTGAGTTGGGAGGTCTACCAAACGTCATTTTAAAGATGGTATAAAATATTTAATTATCTTGATTTTTTTCTCTACTCTGTAAAATTGTAATTTTGACAAAATGGGCAAATAAAGAAAAAATATTATTTATTAAATCTCCTTACCCACTCTGAATGATTCTATTCCTTTTCAAATTTTGCTCCGCTGTAATGAAAACTGTAAATGTTTATTTGACAGAGTACTAGTATTTGGGGGGGGGGGGGGGGGTGATCAAAAGTAAACTATATAATAGGTATTTGATAGTTATATTATTGCTGAAATATTCAAGTATTTTTCAAAGTGTAAATTGGAGACCTTTGATAGCATATTGCTTAATTAAAAAAAACCCTTTTCAAACTTGCTTTCACCGGGCAACATAACAAGTATCATATTCAACCACCTGCCTTCCTTCACTAAAACGATCTATCCAATCATTGATTGAATTACATGTATTAGGAAGTCATTTGTCTTAATAAACCATGAACAAATTCTTATACGTTACTTCAAAGGCATTTTTAAGATATACCTTAAATATTTTAGTCGTTTGTTGAATGAGTTCCACTGAGACAACCATTTTTTGTCACAAGTACCTGCATAATGACTTCATTTTCACATTGTGAGCAAAACTTTATTCACCATATGCTATTTATAGAACTTGAGTGTGCACCCAGTTTGTTTCTAATCTAAATTGTGGTTTTGTAGGTATAGAGATAGTTCGAGAACTTTTTGATTGCCCCTCGTACTAGTAGATACTAACACAAGGTTTTTCTTATCAATTTTATGTGTTTATTAACTTTGTGTTTCATTGGTGATAATTAAACTTTTGATAGATATTATAAGTTATCTGCGGCAAACTTAATTTTAAACTTTGATGGTGCTCATTTTTCCTTACCTGGAATCAAAGAGTTTATTTCAATACGTACACTATTTAACAACTGTTAGATAATAATACTAAATAAATTGCTTCAAGTCACACTATAACACAATTCCTCTTTTAAAAGTGTTCATATGCATTTGAAATATTTTGCAACTGTAATTCTCTTCTACATTTAAAGATTGTTATGTCCCTCCATATTAAGAAGAGGTCTGGAAAACAAAATTCTGTGCTAAAAATAGATCACGTGCTGCTATCAATGAACTACTTTCAGGGTTCTTTACACTCTTTTTGAAGACAACGATACCTTGTTTTGAACTTAAAATTATCATTTAAAAGTGCAAAATTTAGACATTTTCTCAACAAATGGTTGTAGAGAGAAGATTAATGCACACTTTGCGTATTTTTTTGGATTTTTTAAGGCTCTGCTGAATGCTGTAGCTGCGCAGTTCTAAGGAGCATATCAAAAGCATTTTTCTGCAAAAGTAGAGATTATATATGCACAACATGCATTCAGTTATGCATATTTATTGTATTTTTATCATAAGGGTTTAAAATTTGATCAAAATATAATGTACTTTAGCCATTTGAAGAAATGTTTACATTTTGTTCTCACTGCACTAAAGGTGGCCGTACATCCCCCTTAAGTAGAAAAATTGCATGAACGAATTGTCTATAAAGATTCTTTGCAACTTATCAAGAAGAAAATTTGTTTTATCCCATTTAAACATTATCTGCTGTATCATTAATTAATACGAGTAAGCTGTTTCATAATTTCAACAGAACAGAGTCGCCCGCGTGGCGCAGTGGTCAGAGCATCTGCTCTAGAGTCGCGAAGTCACAGGGTGACAATTACTTGTTTTTTTATTTTGTTTAGTATAATTATTTAGTACAGCTAGTCTAGTAAGTTAATGTAGTAAATAAGATAGCTGTAGTAAATTCCTTTCATTCATTCATTCATTCATACCTGGTCATTCATTGTATTCGTGATTGTCCGGTGTTCCGTATCACGTGAGTATTTGGTTGTCACGTGATTGTCTTGTGGTCTATTATTATCCTGTGAGTGGTAGAACCAGTATGTTTGGGGTGTGGTAGTTATGTACGCATGTGTGAGTCCTGGTATATATACTTATGCACGGACTATTCCTTTTTAATCTTGATGATAATTTGGATGTTCTCCTGCGAGAAATCTATTAGCAGTTTATCTAAGAAATTCCTTACGGAATCTTAGTGCCTTAATTGTTATCGAGACTGGTCACCTTTGTTCGTTCGTTTGTACTTCATTTATCATTGTCAAGTAATTGTCAAGTAATAAATATGTGAACCTTCATTGAGGAATTGGGTTTAGTTATCATTCCCTGAGATGAGAGACCCGTGACACCATTTAAACATTATCTGTTTTATCATTAATTAATACGAGTAAGCTGTTTGATAAGTTTCAACAGAACCGAGTCACCCGCGTAGCGCAGTGGTCAGAGCGTCTGCTCTACAGTCGCGAAGTAAGGAGTCAATCCTTATGTCGTGGGTTCGAATCCCACTGTGGGACGTGGAGACCGGTCCTTCGGAGGAAACCGTATAAACCGAGGTCCCGTGTCGCAGTAGGTGTTGGCACGAAAAAGATCCCTCTCTGCCCACTGGCCTTGAGTGCCAAGCATAGGACAAAATTTGCAGCTCTCCACCGGCAAGTGGTGGCGTCTCTATATGAACAAAAAATTCTCGAGAAGGACGTTAAACAATATACAATCAATCAACAGAATCGTATTTGGAGCTGTCGCTTGATGTAACTTGCAAATGTATAAAAATCCAAACCTCATTCAAACAGACGCTCTACTCTCTCCGTAAATCATCTCCGACCACCAGTTATCATTAACGGAAACAACCCGGCCAGCGTCTGATTCATCTATAGAGACTTACCACAATACACAGCTCCTCCGGATTTGAATTGGTTGGTACTGCTTGGCAACATAATAATAACACTACTTGCATTATAGAAATATATAACTCCGCCATATTTTTTTGGAGTGTCATCGTCTCGTGGAGAAGAACCGAATGCGTTAAAGATGTACGAGTTCCCGCTAGCTTTGATCCTTACTTCCACAGTTACTTTTACGGGTCTTGTTGTTGTGTCAACGCTATCTGGGAAATGAACGAAAAGTTCGCTTTTCGTATCATCTTGTGCTTTTACGTATTTCCATTCACTGATAAATGTGGGTTCATAAGGAATTATTCCTGCTCCAAAATCTAAAATAAGAGTGTAAAAGATATGTAAATAAAAAATTATTTACACTACAAAAATATTTTAAGCAACTTTTTTACTTTTTAAACACGACCTTATTTTTTCTTCAGATGCTACAAGAAATGATGTCACAGTCTTTAATCTGATCTGTTTCGTTAAACACCCGAATAAAGAAGAGCATATCCTGACTATAAATTGTTGAAATTATATATAATTAAAAAGGAATATAAAGATATAATAAAGCATTGTAAGAAATAATGCAATTAAAATAAATTCACAAAAACTTTTTTTAAGTGGTTGACCTTTTTTGCAATTATTCAATTGAACAAGGTACCTATTCTTCTATTATTTCTTATGAAATATTTGTTTAGATATTATATATCACTTATGGTTCATCATTTAATCAAACTAATTATTGAAGGTTAGAGGGTTGAAATTGTCAAAATACTTTTATTACATAAATATATCAGTAATTTCAATTGTATACTTACCTACATACAAAAGTACTCCCGACAAAAATGTAGCTGGAAAAATAAAACATGTACTCCTATGCATCTTAAAATCCCAATTGTATCGAAGCAAGATTAACTTAGTGAACTGCAGAGAGAGTCTTATAGCCTCAAGATTTTTAATTGGGATGTAAATAAATAATGAAGATTAAGGGTTTTTGTAAGAATTTGTCTGTTCTTCTAAAATTCAATCAATAAAGTGAAAAGCAGTGCTAAGTGTTTCATTTTATGAAGAATTTGAATATTATCACATTATCATTTTTACGTGCATTTTATATGATTAAATATCTTAATTGCTATATACGTTAATGAGTACCATGTATTTATCAATTAACAACATTACAATAAAGCATTGGAAATGATAAATTAAATTCAGTCTTGCATTCCACCACATCTCTATTTGAACTCTTCGTCTCGCATTTCCGAGATACATTTCCAAATTTGTTCCATCTTTGTTATTTCAATTACAAGTTTAAACAAACCTTTCAATGCCTTGAAATTGAACGTCTAAAATCCTCTTAAGTGTTATTTTCTTTTCTCAAATATAGTCCCGCTGGAAACACCAACACTGGTGATGTTATTTCAGTTGAAAATGACGTCCCGAAAGCAATATTTAAAAAAGGCCGAGCTCCGATCTTTCAGTTGGTGGAAGAACTTGATTTGACGTTGATCTTAATGAGATCGCAATACTCATACTTAACCTTTTAAGGATGGAATTCTTCTAAATCACATTTTAATCTTTTATATATATATATATATATATTTCTACCAACGAAGGTGAGTTTAATCTACCTCACCAATACTGGATTCCTTCAGTTTATAGAAATCTTTACAAAGAAAGCTCTACTAATCTCCTGTCTCTAACCCTAACAAAAATGTTAACTGCTGTAATGTAGAAACTATAGACGACCGTACTGTGCAACAGTATAGTAGATAAAAGTGGTATAAATCAAATGTGTATTCTCAGAAATTCAAAGAATTTTTAATAAATTAAATAGTTTTTTTTCCCAAAGATATTTAAGTACTGAAGTGGTGCAAATCAGATGTGAATACTTAAAAATTCCAAGGAACTTTTGGAGAATTTGAAATCATAAGATTTTACCAAAATTAACGATATTAAAACATACGACTTTCCTACTTTATATACCACCATTACTCACGATAAATTAAAGTCCAGGCTTTTTGATAATATTGTCAGCTGTTTTTTCAATAAAAATGGAACTCGTAAAATTACTCACGTCGTCATCGGTCATTTACAAAATTATTTTGTTAAAATACATTTTGATTGTACTTACAAGTACTCTGAAGTTAACATCAAAAAGATGCTTGAGTTTTGATTGACATATCTTTGTGTTTTTTAAGAAAAGGGCTTCAAACAGTCAATTTGAATTCCCATGGATATCAATTGCGTCCTGTTTTAAGCCGACCTATTTTTGTATTCATATGAAGCAGAATTTGTCCAAAATCTTATACGTGAAAAGAAAACGCTTGCTGAAGTTCAACTCAATATTTAGATACTATCGGAGTACTTTTTTCCACGTGGTATTAATTAATGCTATGTACGAGGTCACAAATTTTCCGCAGAAATTTGTCCAAGCATACTAATTATAAATGCAAGGCATATAGTGACAGTCAAGAAAATCCGCGTAATTTTCTACCAGCGGATTAAACTGAAATTGAGATTCCGCGGAATTATGACCCCGTGGAAAAAAGTATATCGAAGACGTATTGTCAATTAAAAATTATGATTTCCATTCTTTTGTCGATACTCTATATTCCGTTGAACTTTAAATAAAAGATACCACAGAGTCTGACAGATTTGTTTCATATTTAGACATTTTACTTGAAAAAGACGTTAATGGTAATCTAATAACCAAGCTTTATGACAAACGAGATGACTTTAATTTTTCAATTGTCAATTTTCCTTACTTATGCAGCAATATACATTCATTGCCTCCATGCGAGGTTCATATTTTTCAGTTGATTCGATACGCAAGAGCAAGATCTACGTATGAACAATTATTGACAAACAAGTTGCTGAGGCAAGCACATCAGCAGTCTTGTTTGAAGTCATCATTTCGTAAGTTCTATGGTCGATACCAGGACCTTATAATTATTTGAATGGCGAGGAAATAACTGCATAATTTGGAAACTGAATATGAACTTTTTTAAGAGGGATTTCTAAAAAACAAAATCATCTAACAAATTACAAATAATTGTAAGAATGACAGCTTTTTTATGAAAATTCAGATTGACAACTGTCAATGAAAATTTTAAAAAAAGAAAAAAGCATTGACATACACTGTAGAATAAAAAACAATCTGGATTCTTTATGTTTGCTTCTTTAGATTTGCTTAAAACCAGTTTGGTTCTTGAAAACCACTTACCCATTTAGGATGTTGTATAACTTTAATATACCCCAAATATTTCCCCCCATATCATCTTTTGCAATATATCTTACGGTTTTCCTTGTCAAATAAACATTTGAACATTTTTATAATTTAACGAATATCACTAATTTCATCAACATTTATAAATCAATAGAAAACCAAACAAAACTCATTCCGATTTGCATGTGTTTAATTAGGATACTCTGTCACAGACAACTAGTATTCATGGTCATTAATTGGTGTGATGTGTTATGGTTTACGTCCCTTTGTTTCTCTAATATGTATTTGCTCACCTTAAAAATATATTTTTCAATAAAACTTTTGCATCTCTTTACAAAACTTTTCTTTTGGAACTGTACTTAGAGATAAATAAACCAGTTTATTAATTGATGAACAGTATGTTGAATGTTATATTTCAGTAGGATCGGCATTATATAAAAGGGTTAAGAATATCAAGAGCGTTGTAGGTTCAGTTTTCCCCTAGACAGTATACTGGCAAATAGGTTTACATTACAGAAGTGAACAAGTGACTAATGTTTATTGAGCATTTAATTATTTCTTTGGTCGTAGTAATGACTTTTTTCCTGATATAACCTACCCTTTCGAAATATTCTGTCTTACATGTACATATACATTTCATCATAATTATTATGCCAATAAATATACACTTACTATAGTAGTTTGTCTAACCGTTACTCCATACAACTCACCAATAAAGGGAATTCATGACAATCGAAAGAAAATGCTTAGAAGGAAGCACTCCTCCTACATACCTGATCACAATTACATTGGTGTTTTCAGAGTGACTGTTTATATCCTTTTGAATTGTTAACGGGAATTATGAGTCACAGTTTGATATCTTCACTTTATTTTTCAATTCTCTAACTTACGAGAGAGAGAGAGAGAGAGAGAGAGAGAGAGAGAGAGAGAGAGATCACATGAAGGATCTGTTTCTCTACAATAGGGAGCATTCGGTTTGAAGCAAAATTCAATCGTCACAAGCGACAAAAGACCAAACAAACTTTATTGCTTTTCGTTAATCAAAAATATTTTCATGCAATTTCAGTCCTATTAGCGTTTTTCATCCAATGAATCTTGTTAATGTTGTTAAAGATTTTTTCATACGTTTATGTATTTGACAATGAATTCATATCTGGAACAACGATTACACCAACCATAGCTAACATAAATGTCACTTAAAGAACACCGGAAGTATATATCTAACCCCTGATATCACATCCGGAATAACGATGAAACCAACCATAGCTAACAGAAATATCACCCAAACAGCACCAGAAGCTGCGGCAGACGGCCGTGAATCTTTTACACTGATCTTTCTTCTCATGGCAACAGATGTTTCATTTTTTAAAACCATGAGTTCTTTTTTCATCTTCACAATTTCTTTCGTTAATGCTTCTTCGTTGGTGCTTGTGTACCTTACTGCATGAACCTTATTACAAGGACACATACATTTTCTTTTAGCTGAAATAAGAAGAAAGATTTAAATTACAGTGACTTTAAATACTAACAATTCTTTCTTTAGAATTCGTGGTTTACTCTTACTTGAATTTGTGTCTGGAAAGTTATTAGGAACACTTTCACATAAAAAATAAGAAATTATTATGTCCATTCCAAGATAGATTAAAGTCCAGGCTTTGTGATATCACTGACAGCTGCTTTTTCAATAAAATGAAGACGAATTATGTTTACGAAGACACAGAATTCTATAAATCAACTTCCACTTATTCATAGTTTTCCAGAGCACTTAAAATTATTTCTAAAGACGATTCTAGGGTTCAAGAAAAGAATTATTTGCTGGAAAGTTGCCTTAACAGCGACCTTACTTGGTATTTTTTGTTAAAACTTTAATTTTTTTTTCAGAAATACTTTAAATCGTAATGTACGGAATATCTTAAACTCTACATATAGATCGTTTAAAGTTACAACCAATGTACTTATTTAATTTGGAGTTGTTCTTTCAATATTAAGAAAAGCTAGAAATCTTTCTCTTTGGTATCGTGAGAATTTTTCAATTATTTTGTGATACGGTCTTGCAAAGGGCGATTGATATTTGTGTTTTTTATAAGCCTAATTACAAAAAATATTATTACTGAGGCGTGATACTTTGAAATATGAACTATTCATTTGAAAACAAAATCAGTCGCTAAAACAAGTTAAGCCTAATTATTTTTTTATACAATGCTTATATTGATTTTGTTTTAATAATGAACAAGACATGTGTATTAGCTTTCAAATTTTTTCAAGATTGGGTCGGAATCATAATCCACTGAAAGTTGGTACATGTTCTCTAAGAAAGCTATTCATTCAATGTACACATTCAACCAGAAATGTGAAATAACTAACGTACTAATGAATAATGTCATTTTTTTTTAACTCACATATATCTTTAAAAGAAATGAAAAAAATAAAACACGAAAATTAAATGTCAGATTATTAGTACTTTCATTTACTGAGTAATCAAGAGCAATCAGCATAAATTTTTATTCAATCTGTCAGCAAAAAAATAAAGAGCATCAGCAGAAAAGCTTAGTGACAAAGCGTCAGGTGCCATTATTATAGGAAAACATATAAAAGCCTGAAGATAAGAATGAAGAAATATATCTTTACAAACTGAATGCTATTCACATCCAAAGCCATTAAAAGCAGTTGAGGCGATCCATACTTTTGCATGCCACATTACAATTAGCTGTGTAAATAATTAGTCCCTAAGAATAATTCTGGTGAAAAACGTCTAAATAAAAATAAGTAAAACAAGAGGCCCAGGGGCCACAGCGCTCACCTGAGTACATCGGCTAAGAAAAAGCACATATCAGATCAGAACTGAAAGTTTACTGAGGGGTGGGCTTGAATTTTAACCCCCCAGGGTTTCATGATTTGAATAAACTAGAATCTACACTACCTGAGGATGATTCCATATAAATATCACTTATCATGGCTTTGAAGTACTTGAAAAGAAGATTTTAAAAGGTATCCCTATGTAAAACTTGGGTCGGCCATTTTGGCCCAGGGGTTATGATTTGCACAAATTTGAATCTACACTACCTGAGAATGATTCCACATGAGTTTCATCTTTCCTGGCCCAGTGGTTCTTGAGAAGAAGATTCTTAAAGATTTTTCCTATATCTTCCTATGTAAAATTCTGATCTGGCATTTTGGCCCCACCCTAGCCCCGGGGGCTATGATTTGGACACATTTGAGTCTACACTACCTGAGGAAAATTTTACATGAGTTTTATCTTTTCTGGTCCAGTGTTTCTTGAGAAGAAGATTTTTTAAGATTTTTCCTATATATTCCTATGTAAAACTTTGATCGGCCATTTTGGCCCCACCCTAGCCCCGGGGGTCATGATTTGTACAAACTTGAATCTACACTACCTGAGGATGATTCCACATGAGTTTCATCTTTCCTGGTCCAGTGGTTCTTGAGAAGAAGATTTTTTAAGATTTTCCCTATATATTCCTATGTAAAACTTGGGTCGGCCATTTTGGCCCCACCCTAGCCCCGGGAGTCATGATTTGAACAAACTTGAATCTACACTACCTGAGGATAATTCCACATGAGTTTCATCTTTCCTGGTCCAGTGGTTCTTGAGAAGAAGATTTTTTAAGATTTTTCCTATATATTCCTATGTAAAACGTGGGTCGGCCATTTTGGCCCCACCCTAGCCCCGGGGTCATGATTTCAACAAACTTGAATCTACACTACCTGAGGATGATACCACATGAGTTTTATCTTTCCTGGCCCAATGGTCTTTGAGAAGAAGATTTTTAAAGATTTTTCCTATATATTCCTATGTAAAACTTGGGTCGGCCATTTTGGCCCCACCCTAGCCCCGGGGGTCATGATTTGAACAAACTTGAATCTACACTACCTGAAGATGATTCCACATGACTTTCATCTTTCCTGGCCCAGTGGTTCTTGAGAAGAAGATTTTTTTTTAAATGCCATTAATTTTTCACTAATTCATAATTATCTCCCCTTGGAAAAGGGCGTGGCCCTTCATTTGAAGAAATTTGAATTCCCTTTACCCAAGGATACTTTGTAGCAAGTTTGGTTGAAATTGGCCCAGTGGTTCTTGAGAAGAAGATGAAAATGTGAAAAGTTTACGACAACGACGACGACAACGACTACGACAACGGCAGACAACAGACAAATTTTGATCAGAAAAGCTCACTTGAAAAGTGAAAAGTATAATTTGAAAACTAGAGTATGTAGGTGTTTGGTCCTTTTTATATTTATCATTTATTTATATTGATTGTTATAGATATGTTAGTTGCGCTTTATCTGCAAACCTTTCTTCATCAATCCAATCACACGAATGTCGATTTCCACGTCATTTGTTTGTTGTTTTTGTCGTCCACTTCCCCATGGATAATCAATATCGAACACGTACGACATGTTGGTAGGTTTCACTCTCCAGACGTAAACACCGAAGTTGTTGTAGCCGAACACAAGTCCAGAATATCTGTGTGAAGTTCCATAACCACGAAACGTGACCACTGAACCAGCTCCATAAAACGAGAAATTACCATTGGGGCCACTCAAGGGACGAATCTGAAAAATAGAGTGTGTAGGTGTATTCAATGACAGCATACTTTACATCCAAAGATAAAGTGGATGCATAAAATAATGTACTTGCACGTAATCTGAAGCTGTGCTGATTTATTATCAAGTCCAAATAAAACAACAACAAAAATATTGTGGGTGTTGAATTAAATAAAAAAAGACGAGATATACCTTCCTTGGGAACCAATAATTTATAAAAATTAAGCAAGATATGGTTGTAAAACACTATGCGCTAAACTGCAACAAAATTCGAAAATGCAATTTTTAGCAGATACGTCACAGTAAAGGTCACAAGGCCATTGACCTTGGTGTCATTTTAAAGAAAGTAATGAGTGGAGTATGCATACCAAATATGAAGTCTCTATCTCATGGTTCAAAGGTTATGGCGAAAGTTCGAAAAAAGCTATTATTATCATATAGGTCACATTCAAGGTCACAAGGTCATTGACCTTGGTGTCATTTCGAAAGAACTTAATTAGTGGAGTATGTATACCAAATATGAAGTCTCTATCTCTCAAGGTTAAAAAATTATGGCGAAGGTTAAAGTTAACAACAGACAGACTGATAAACAGACAAACAGATAAACAGGCAGACAGACAGGACAAAAACAATATAAGCCCCCATCTATCGATCCGAGGGCATAAAAATCTATGCAAAATGAAATCTGTAATAGCTGCAAGCAATTTCTGGAATTTACGCTCATATCGATGAAATGTAAAATTTTCTAGAGTTCCTCGAAGACAGAGGACATCACGAATAGGATTTCATAAGCTTTTACAACTTTTTGTGTATCTCCTTTTAAAAACATATGATAACTTTTATCATTTTAAAGCAAAGTCCGGTCAACAGCTTTGCTGTAAAGCAAAATATCTAGAGATCATTGTGTTGTACAATGATTTGTCTGCTTTGATTAAATAAGAGCATAAAGGTACGAGAAATCTACAGACAACATAGCCAAAACATACCAAAACCTGCACAAGTAAATCTTTTGTGACAGTTTCACTTGGAAAGACCAATTTTGGGGTTGTGGTTGAATGGTCTCCAATCTTTGTTGTCATTCCACTCGAGTTTACTGCACTGTCAAGCGTCCAGGAAAGGATTCTGACTCTAACTGCATGTGTCCCAAAATGATAATACTCGTTTCTTCCCCATCCGTCCATTGCACTTATTATTGGATCTAAACATAATAATTATCATATTTTTAAAATATTGATAAATCTGTTACAGATTGCCCCCCCCCCCCCCCAAAAAAAAAGAATAGTACACAATATATGTATTAAATCTTACATAACGACTTAACCCATAGGCGAACATGAGAAGCATTGAATGCAAACGTCAGACTTCCAGTTTGAAAACCACATCTAAGGCATGCAGGCATCCCTGTGGATAGAAAGATACCGGTATACTAATAAAAAGCAATTGGATATAATTTAATTTTGGTTGCAACACGTCATTTGATTGGATAAAGAAATTACTATAAATTGTAAAACCTGGGTTTTCCTACGTCAGAATTACTTGTGTCAAAAATGTATCAATTCGCTGGACGTTACATTTAAAATATGAACAATTTGAAGACGTTTTAAGTGAGTTATTGTCTTGTTTTCTATACGTAATGATTGAAAAATAAATTATAAGGAATGAATAAAATAGAAATCCAAGTAATAATTCAGCTATAACTTGGGTTGGAGCAGTTTACGCTATTTATAAACAGCATCGCGGTTTGTAAAGCGTTAACTGTCCGCATCCCAGGTTATACAGTATAAATTGGATTGCTATTTAATTCATTCCTTAAAAAAGAGGAAATTAAGTGAAAAATCTTTGTATTGTCTGACATTTTGAAAATAATCATTGATAAAATATTCGTTTACAAAGAATTCTTCTATCGCTACCCATAAATACCGTTTCCTTCTGAAATCAATCCAGGCATCCTAGAAAACGGATTCACTGGTTCAGCTTGTACTACCACAATATCTGGATGTATCTTGACTGGCACTTCTAAGTAAGTCACTACTAAAAAAATAATTTTAGATTCAATAATATTTTAAAATCTTACTTAAAAAGTACCTACTTAATGACCTGAAGTGACGTAATAGAAGCCTACAAGTTTAATATTCTTTTGTTTTCAGTGTACCTGCTCCTTTGCTTAAGTTCCTTGAAGTCATCGTGTATACGAATCCAGAGTCATATCTTGGAGGCATGTCCTTTTGTTGCCACATTTTCACTCGAACTTCGGCCTCGACAAAATCGATTTCATCAATAGTTTTATTTTGATGAGAAGTTGGGTAATACCAATCTTTCTTTTCACCTGTATGAAATAAATGTTAATTTTCTTTATTTTACACTGTCGTCTGTATCATCCCAAAAATGCCATTAAGTAGAAAAATTGCATGAACGAATTGTCTATAAAGATTCTTTGCAACTTATCAAGAAGAAAATTTGTTTTATCCCATTTAAACATTATCTGCTGTATCATTAATTAATACGAGTAAGCTGTTTGATATTTTCAACAGAACCGAGTCGCCCGCGTAGCGCAGTGGTCAGAGCGTCTGCTCTAGAGTCGCGAAGTCACAGGGTGACAATTACTTGTTTTTTTATTTTGTTTAGTATAATTATTTAGTACAGCTAGTCTAGTAAGTTAATGTAGTAAATAAGATAGCTGTAGTAAATTCCTTTCATTCATTCATACCTGGTCATTCATTGTATTCGTGTTTGTCCGGTGTTCCGTGTCACGTGAGTATTTGGTTGTCACGTGATTGTCTTGTGGTCTATTATTATCCTGTGAGTGGTAGAACCAGTATGTTTGGGGTGTGGTAGTTATGTAGGCATGTGTGAGTCCTGGTATATATACTTCTGCACGGACTATTCCTTTTTAATCTTGATGATAATTTGGATGTTCTCCTGCGAGAAATCTATTAGCAGTTTATCTGAGAAATTCCTTACGGAATCTTAGTGCCATAATTGTTGATGAGACTGGGCACCTTCGTTTGTACTTCGTTTGTACTTCATTTATCATTGTCAAGTAATTGTCAAGTAATAAATATGTGAACCTTTATTGAGGAATTGTGTTTAGTTATCATTCCCTGAGATGGGAGACCCGTGACACCATTTAAACATTATCTGTTGTATCATTAATTAATACGAGAAAGCTGTTTGATAAGTTTCAACAGAACCGAGTCGCCCGCGTAGCGCAGTGGTCAGAGCGTCTGCTCTAGAGTCGCGAAGTAAGGAGTCAATCCTTATGTCGTGGGTTCGAATCCCACTGTGGGACGTGGAGACCGGTCCTTCGGAGGAAACCGTATAAACCGAGGTCCCGTGTCGCAGTAGGTTTTGGCACGAAAAAAATCCCTCTCTGCCCACTGGCCCTGAGTGCCAAGCATAGGACAAAATTTGCAGCTCTCCACCGGCAAGTGGTGGCGTCTCTATATGAACAAAAAATTCTCGAGAAGGACGTTAAACAATATACAATCAATCAACAGAACCGTATTTGGAGATGTCGCTTGATATAACTTGCAAATGTATAAAAATCCAAATCTCATTCAAACAGACGCTCTACTCTCTCCGTAAATCTCCGACCACCAGAGTTATCATTAACGGAAACAACCCGGCCAGCGTCTGCTTCATCTATAGAGACTTACCACAATACACAGCTCCTCCGGATTTGAATTGGTTGGTACTGCTTGGCAACATAATAATAACACCACTTGCATTATAGAAATATATAACTCCGCCATATTTTTTTGGAGTGTCATCGTCTCGTGGAGAAGAACCGAACGCGTTAAAGATGTACGAGTTCCCGCTAGCTTTTATCCTTACTTCCACAGTTACTTTTACGGGTCTTGTTGTTGTGTCAACGCTATCTGGGAAATGAACGAAAAGTTCGCTTTTCGTATCATCTTGTGCTTTTAGGTAGTTCCATTCACTGATAAATGTGGGTTCAGAAGGAATTATTCCTGCTCCAAAATCTAAAATAAGAGTGTAAAAGATATGTAAATAAAAATTTATTTACACTACAAAAATATTCTAAGTAACTTTTTTACTTTTTAAACACGACCTTATTTTTTCTTCAGATGCTACAAGAAATGATGTCACAGTCTTTAATCTGATCTGTTTCGTTAAACACCCGAATAAAGAAGAGCATATCCTGACTATAAGTTGTTGAAATTATATATAATTAAAAAGTAATATAAAGATATGATAAAGCATTGTAAGAAATAATGCAATTAAAAAAAATTCACAAAAACTTTTTTAAGTGGTTGACCTTTTTTGCAATTATTCAATTGAACAAAGTACCTATTCTTCTCTTATTTCTTATGAAATATTTGTTTAGATATTATATATCACTTATGGTTCATCATTTAATTAAACTAATTACTGAAGGTTAGAGGGTTGAAATTGTCAAAATACTTTTATTACATAAATATATCAGTAGTTTCAATTGTATACTTACCTACATACAAAAGTACTCCCGACAAAAATGTAGCTGGAAAAATAAAAAATGTACTCCTATGCATCTTAAAATCCCAACTGTATCGAAGCAAGATTAACTTAGTGGACTGCAGAGAGAGAGTCTTATAGCCTCAAGATTTTTAATTGGGATGTAAATAAATAATGAAGATTAAGGGTTTTTGTAAGAATTTGTCTGTTCTTCTAAAATTCAATAAATAAAGTGAGAAGCAGTGCTAAGTGATTCATTTTATGAAGAATTTGAACATTATCACATTATCATTTTTACGTGCATTTTATATGATTAAATATCTTAATTGCTATATACGTTAATGAGTTCCATGTATTTATCAATTAACAACATTACAATAAAGCATTGGAAATGATAAATTAAGTTCAGTCTTGCATTCCACCACATCTCTATTTGAACTCTTCGTCTCGCATTTCCGAGATATATTTCCAAATTTGTTCCATCTTTGTTATTTCAATTACAAGTATAAACAAACCTTTTGATGCCTTGAAATTGAACGTCTAAAACCCTCTTAAGTGTTATTTTCTTTTCTCAAATATAGTCCCGCTGGAAACACCAACACTCTCTAACCCTATCAAAAATGTTAACTGCTGTAATGTAGAAACTATAGACGACCGTACTGTGCAACAGTATAGTAGATAAAAGTGGTATAAATCAAATGTGTATTCTCAGAAATTCAAAGAATTTTTAATAAATTAAATAGTTTTTTTCCCCAAAGATATTTAAGTACTGAAGTGGTGCAAATCAGATGTGAATACTTAAAAATTCCAAGGAACTTTTGGAGAATTTGAAATCATAAGATTTTACCAAAATTAACGATATTAAAACATACGACTTTCCTACTTTATATACCACCATTACTCACGATAAATTAAAGTCCAGGCTTTTTGATAATATTGTCAGCTGTTTTTTCAATAAAAATGGAACTCGTAAAATTACTCACGTCGTCATCGGTCATTTACAAAATTATTTTGTTAAATTGCATTTTGATTGTACTTACAAGTACTCTGAAGTTAACATGAAAAAGATGCTTGAGTTTTGATTGATATATCTTTGTGTTTTTTAAGAAAAGGGCTTCAAACAGTCAATTTGAATTCCCATGGATATCAATTGCGTCCTGTTTTAAGCCGACCTATTTTTGTATTCATATGAAGCAGAATTTGTCCAAAATCTTATACGTGAAAAGAAAACGCTTGCTTAAGTTCAACTCAATATTTAGATACTGTCGGAGTACTTTTTTCCACGTGGTATTAATTAATGCTATGTACGAGGTCACAAATTTTCCGCAGAAATTTGTCCAAGCGTACTTATTATAAACGTAAGGCATATAGTGACAGTCTAAGAAATCCGCGTAATTTTCTACCCGCAGATTTAACAGAAATTGAGATTCCGCGGAATTATGAACCTGTGGAAAAAAGTATATCGACGACGTATTGTCAATTAAAAATGCTTATTTCCATTCTTTTGTCGATACTCTATATTCCGTTGAACTTTAAATAAAAGATACCACAGAGTCTGACAGATTTGTTTCATATTTAGACATTCTACTTGAAAAAGACGTTAATGGTAATCTAATAACCAAGCTTTATGACAAACGGGATGACTTTAATTTTTCAATTGTCAATTTTCCTTACTTATGCAGCAATATACATTCATTGCCTCCATGCGAGGTTCATATTTTTCAGTTGATTCGATACGCAAGAGCAAGATCTACGTATGAACAATTATTGACAAACAAGTTGCTGAGGCAAGCACATCAGCAGTCTTGTTTGAAGTCATCATTTCGTAAGTTCTATGGTCGATACCAGGACCTTATAATTATTTGAATGGCGAGGAAATAACTGCATAATTTGGAAACTGAATATGAACTTTTTTTAGAGGGATTTCTAAAAAACAAAATCATCTAACAAATTACAAATAATTGTAAGAATGACAGCTTTTTTATGAAAATTCAGATTGACAACTGTCAATGAAAATTTTTAAAAAAGAAAAAAGCATTGACATACACTGTAGAATAAAAAACAATCTAGATTCTTTATGTTTACTTCTTAAAACCAATTTGGTTCTTGAAAACCACTTACCCATTTCGGATGTTGTATAACTTTAATATACCCCAAATATTTCCCCCCATATCATCTTTTGCAATATATCTTACGGTTTTCCTTGTCAAATAAACATTTGAACATTTTTATAATTTAACGAATATCACTAATTTCATCAACATTTATAAATCAATAGAAAACCAAACAAAACTCATTCCGATTTGCATGTGTTTAATTAGGATACTCTGTCACACACAACTAGTATTCACGGTCATTAATTGGTGTGATGTGTTATGGTTTACGTCCCTTTGTTGCTTTAGTATGTATTTGTTCACCTTAAAAATATATTTTTCAATAAAACTTTTGCATCTCTTTACAAAATGTTTCTTTTGGAACTGTACTGAGAGATAAATAAACCAGTTTATTAATTGATGAACAGTATGCTGAATGTTATATTTCAGTAGGATCGGCATTATATAAAAGGGTTAAGAATATCAAGAGCGTTGTAGGTTCAGTTTTCCCCTAGACAGTATACTGGCAAATAGGTTTACATTACAGAAGTGAACAAGTGACTAGTGTTTATTGAGCATTTAATTATTTCTTTGGTCGTAGTAATGACTTTTTTCCTGATATAACCTACCCTTTTGTAATATTCTGTCTTACATGTACATATACATTTCATAATAATTATTATGCCCTTAAATTTACACTTACTATAGTAGTTTGTCTAATCGTTACTCCGTTCAACTCACCAATAAAGGGAGTTCATGACAATCGAAAGAGATAATGCTTACAAGCACTCCTCCTACATACCTGATCACAATTACATTGGTGTTTTCAGAGTGACTGTTTTTGTCATTTTGAATTGTTAACGGGAATTATGAGTCACGGTTTGATATCTTCACCCCTTTTCATTTTTTCTAATTTACGAGAGAGAGAGAGAGAGATCACATAAAGAATCTGTTTCTCTACAAAAGCGAGCATTCGATTTGAAGCAAAATTCAGTCGTCACAAGCGACAAAAGACCAAACAAACTTTATCGTTTTTCGTTAATCAAAAATATATTGATACAATTGTCAGTCCTATTAGCGTTTTTCATCCAATGAATCTTGTTAATGTTGTTAAAGATTTTTCATACATATATGTATATGACAATGAAATCATATCCGAAACAACGGTTACACCAACCATAGCTGACAGAAATGTCA
>NW_026929798.1:0-38724 GCF_032062105.1 Saccostrea cuccullata | reverse complement strand
ATTTGAAGTTAAAATAAAATCTGCGTATAAAATTTGTAAAATTCAAAAACACCTTAATAGCGCCAACGTTTTAAATACCACTCGATATGATTTTTTATGAATCGTTCTGGGTGATTCTCTTTCTTGCTGTGCAATGCGTATTTATTTTATTTTCTCTATGAGAGGTTAATGGTGCAACATGAAGAGATATGCGCTTTATACATCCCTCTTCCTGTTTCATGTTTGTGGAATAACTGCATTCTGTAAGTTAATAGTATACATAATATAAATGTTCTGTGCTCAATAATTTCATACAATATATGAAACATTTGAACGTACATATATGTAGTTTTCAGGGAGTCTATCTTTGGAATTTTACTATTTAGGAGATTGAAATTGAATCCTGCACTCAAAAGTCTAAAGATTTTTTTTAAAGTAAATTATCAGTATCTACACAAATTATAGCTGAATAAAATAAAACCAGATAGGGGGTGAATATGCTTAATATAGCTACTGTATACAGGGAAATTTTCACCCCTGCTTTATTTTCGCTCCTTTCGCCTTCTTACATGAGGACGAATTTAGAACGGGGCAATTAAAATAATAAAATATAGAATCATAAACAGAACAGTGACTGGACGAATTTAAAGCGTTGTTAGGTACAAAACATGTTAATTTTAAAATGAAGTAAATTGAGTTTTGTTAAATTTAATGGGATGAAACTTTACACATCAAAAAAACAAATAGTTTTACATATTATATTGTGCTTATTTTAACTTTCAAGTAAGTTGACGAAGATTGACATCGTCTATTAACTTTTCGAACAGCCCTCGTATATATAATTAAATGCAGCGCTTGCAATATCCACATGTTGCCGTTTTTTAATTGACTCTCTCAGCATTGCACTAAATAATAATACTTTTGACAACCTTGATTTTTTTAGATTAATTTTATTAAGAGCCAGTCCGCAAGAAAACCATGCAGAACTGTCCATGCAAATCGAAGGTTGTCATAACTTAATGAAATTTGGTGGGTAGTTCGACTTTATAATATGTTATTAAAAAATGACCAACAAAATTTGCATCATTCAACATGGCAGCCGTAGACAGCGTCCCCTCCTTTGCACATTTAAGTGCAAATGCACTTAAAAAATTAAAGAAAAATAGTAAAATTCACACTTGATTTATATTACTCAAAATTAAACTTGCATTTCCATTAAGGTATTTTTAAGTAACATAAGACTATGTTTTTTTCAAAATTGACATTTATCATAATCAAATATATCAAAGGGCAGACCACTCTTGAAAATTGGCATGATCTCAATTTTCAAAAATTGCCAAAAGTATTACAAATTTAATGCCCAAAATCTTCCAAGGCAAATCTTTGAAATTAATTTTTTTGATTTTATTGTACAAATATAACTCTAAATATTATCTCTGCAAAATATTGAGCTTGGGAAATAATAAATAATTGAGATATGGGGATTTACAAATTGACAATTTTCGAAAATGCTGAAACTCAAATGGGTTACAAAGTCAAATATTGTACTTTAAATTAAAAAATATTGTTGTTAGATATTGAAACGTAACAATTTTCTTCGAAATAATAATTAAGATTGAAAAATATTAAAATTAAAAATTAAATAAAACTAAATTGTCAGAAATTACCCCTAATATAAGGATTAGCATTTTGCCAATTGTTTAGAAATGAAAAAAAGCATAATAAATTGTATTGGCTTACTTGCAATTTTTCAACAATCATATGAAGATATATGTTCCTTGCATTTTGTAGGTTAGTTTCTCTTTAATTAATAAAAGGGAAATTACAAATATTTAAAGTCAAACGGACTCAGTATCATTCATATAAATTTTGAGACTTGAACATATAAAATTTGAGCCTTCAGTAACTTGTTTGCCTTCTGCCAAATTTAAATTGGTACAATCTTATAACCAGAAGTCTCCGTCGAGACTGAAACTCCACTGGTTTGTACTTATAACAAAAGATGAGAAAAGAAACCATTGCCACCTAGATGAAAACTGTAGGAGGAGAAGTGTTTTAAAGGAATTTCACAGAAAATTCTATTTTGAGTAACAATGACACCACCATTCATTAAAATCAAAAACCGATGCACTATTTTATGAGTGTAGTCTACTTGTGTGCCAAAGTTATATTGAAATCAGATCAAAACTGTAGGAGGAGTAGCATTTTAAAGGAATTTCACAGAAAATTCTATTTTTAGTAACCATGGCCACACCGTTCATCAAAATAAAAAATCCATGCACTTTTTTATCATGTATCTTAGTGTAGTCTACTTGTGTGCCAAGTTATATTGAAATCAGATCAAAACTCTAGGGGGAGTAGCGTTTTGAAAAATTGTTTACAGACAGACGGACAGACAGACAGACGGACGGACGGACGACACCTTACTATCGCATAAGCTCTTTTGGTCTCTGAGCTAAAAATACTGTCAGGAGGGAGATGTTATACAAAAAACTCCATAAAGGAATTAAAGAAAATGAAAGATGCTGGAGTTTAATTTTATCCCACCCCCGATTCAAACAATTGTCTTTTTTTTCGCTTGGCAAATTCTTTTCAGGTAAGTTTAATTTTACCCCACCCCTCCCCGACCCTTTCAAAATCTCTTTCTACGTCACTGTATGACTGCGATTTTTGTGAATAAGAGATTTTATGAACATGAATAAATCAACTTAAATTAAATAATTGGGGATTGAATTTATAAAATATGTATTGTTCAAAAATTTGTGTATTTAAGGTGATTTAACCTAAAATATAATACTTTTTCCGTTTCTCGTTTTAGCAACACCCCTCAGAACCTTTATCATTTTTCATTATTTTATCGATTTCAATATTAGTATGTATATTGTTGGGAGGTGGATAGGGTTAAACGATTGGGTACTAGATACACTCGTATATTTAATATCCTGACCTTGATCGACTTACACGCCCCCTCCCCCCAACTGTTTTCAGTGGATATATATATAACATTCATAAAAACAATTTATCTCTGTCTGCAATGGTATATATGTATTGATAATGTCATTATGGTTATTCAGAAAAAGTATCAAATATTAATTTACAAAGCTTTATACAATTTTATTAATAATGTTTTGAAAATAATTTTGACAAAATTTGATAGACCCTCCCCCCCCCCCCCTCAGTTTGAATCAATGAATATGAATCCAGTCTTTTATCATGTTTATAGCCGGTTTTAAATTTTTACCACTTTGTAAAGCAAACTTGCAAAGTTCTGGCTGCAGTAACGACTCGTTTTCTTGGGGGGGGGGGTAGTGCTCTTCCCCGATTAATTTTGCCAATGTTTATCGTGGAGGGTCCTATATTGGTGGGGTACCTAAATCGGTTTGAGCTGATGATTTTTAATGGCTTTATCAATATATGAATGTTACGTAACACAGTAGTTTAAAGTATGCTATGTAAAATTCGAAATATGCCAAGGAATGACCGTGTTTGGTTAACTCAAAAACGCACTAAATTTATAAAACGTAAACAATTTTCATTTCGATTGAAATTACCAATTATTTTTGAATTTGTTGAGAGTATGCAACCAAATACCTGTTTGTATTCTTATATTTTCTCTTCAACTGATGACAAAATAAGTTGCGAAGACACTAAGAAAACTGACGTACGTTTACATTGAAAACATATGATTTTAGTTAGTCAGTCCTCCATGATTTTCCCCCACGCTTTCTTCATTATTACATATGTTTCATATGTGTTTTTCTTTTCCTTTTCATATTTCTGAATTTATATATTTTTCATTGTCCTCATGTACCTGAAATGGTTTGAGTGAATAAAATGATCTTGAACTTGAACGGGGCCAGGTGCCTTAAACAAAATATCAAATGTATATTTTGATTAAAAATATGTTATTATTTGATTTAATTTCTTATTCAATTGTACGTGTTAGGAAAAATTTTGTAACTGTTAATTACCATGAAATACATGTAGATTCCCCGAGGACAGAACCCTATAGAAAACATATAGATACTAAATGTATATGCCCCAAATAATAAAAAAAATATCTGATGAACCTTTTTATATTTTTTTTTTACTTTCTATTGAATTTTTGGTAGTTGATAATGTAGGTTGTCCCCCCTCCCCCACACTGAAATTGATTCCTTTATGGGCCTGTTATTTGTTTATTCAAGCTAAGTTGTTGTTTCTTTCTTACATTCAAATATCTTAAAATATGTTTTCCCTCTTTCATAGTGTAAAAATGCTTAACAACAACTCCATAGGTGAAGAAAAAAATGATCATACATGACTTTCTTCTTTCCATATTGACATACCTGTCAATTTTTACCAAATAATACAAAAGAGTTCCAACAAGGGGAGATAACAATTTAACTCCAGCAAAATGGTAACAAGGGGCTAAAATAAGCAAAAGAAAGTTATATGAAGTATCCAAATCAGTTATTCCTCTTCTAAAAAATATTATAAGATTATGAATCTTCTCTTTCATTTAAATATCATAAAAATAATCCAAAAATATGTAAAAAGACTGTTATTTAATATATGTGAAATTGTAGCAGAATATGGTATTTGAAAGTTAATTTACAACATGTAGATATTATTTCCCAAGCTCAATATTTTAATACAGTGTAGACCTTAGATCATTCTTAAAGTAACAATTAATTTTATTTTATTTCAACCTTGGTCTTGAGAGAAACGAGTATCTAAAAATGGTTAAAAAATCATACTCATTTATTTAGGATCTATAAATAGATGTGTAAAAAATAAAATATTCATTTGAGTTAAGTTTTTCCTCCTTAATTGTGTAAATTGGACCATGACATTGAAAATAAAACAAAATTTGAAAATAAATTGACTCCCAAGTTGCAACCTTCCATTTGGACGATTTTTTGAATTTTGCATGGTTTTCTCGCGGACTGGCTCTTAATAATGTAGCATACCAGCTAAATGCACAATAAAGACTGATCGATGCGTGAACGCTGTATGCAAAATAAACCTACAGTGAGTGAACTATGAAAGCTTTGTGAACAGTGAATGCGAGTGCATTGTGAACGCTGAAGACAAAACTATATACGCTGAGCGCAAAGTAAACACACGTTGGAAATGGCAAGCCAACTGTGAAAAGTAGGTTTCAGGAGCCTTATATAGTGTGCATCTCTTCTTTTAAAATCTATCTGACACTTATTACGGTTTTCCCAAAGCAAAACACAAGACTTTTCAATAATAATCATATGGCAGATGAGATACTGTTTTGTGAGCTTAGTACTCACGGTGCCTATGGTTTTTATACTGTCCATGACAGATAAATTGGCTGAAAATGTAAAGTTTGCAGTGTATAATCGTGAAACCAGATTAAGCAAGCTTCACTAATGAACATGCAATTCCTTCTAAACTTATTAAAAATAATGTTGTATGAAAATTGTAAATTTGGAAACCCTTTGTCAATTTATTCATACTTTATTTCTACTTTACATTAATTGTAATGACGGGGTTTATGACCTGAGCATTTGTCTTTGAAACTATAATATACATTCACTGTAAACTTCCTTTAATCTGCATAGTAACAAAGTGACGTTTTGCACCATGAACAATATACTAAATTGTTTTCCAAGATCATTTCTTTCTTTCAATAGACAATTTAGCACTTGGCAAGTCTACATCAGGCTGGTATTTCTACAAAGGCAACCAGACTTTATTCTCTACAAATAAGTTAACTGACGGAAATGTAGTGGAGAACTGTGAATATTACAAAGGAGATTATTATCATTTTTATATCCGTTTTCATAACAAACACACCATTAAATCCATTAAACTCGTATTCAAAGGTATGTTTTTTACTTCTATTTTCACCAATTTATATTGAAGAATTGTTTTATATGTACATAAATGACAAGTTAAGAAAATCATGGCCCCATTCAAGTGTTATTTTCTCTCCAGTGGTTAAACTTTTATACACTTTATGTATTTTTCATCTTTATATAGGTGACATTTCTACAAATGGAACAAACATTCATTATGACGGCGACAGACAAGACTGGCCTTACTACGTTTATAAACCATTTCAAAAGGATATTCCACGCACAGTAGTGTTTGATACTCAGGTCACAGGACAAAGCATCTCTTTCATCTTCTTGCATGCTCCTCGCACTCCTATTGAATTTGAATTGTGTGAAATAGAAATTAAGGGTGAATCATTATAATACTAAATTTTTGTCATTAACTACACATGTAGTTTTACTACTGTAAAATATAATTGCATTGCTTTTATTTATTTTTAAAATATTCCTTTAGGATGTGAGGTTGACCACTATGGTAGCGACTGCAAGCCTTGTAAAGTCTGAAAACTGTGAAGTTTGTGACGTTAACAATGGAGGATGCTACATCTGCAAAGATGGTTACACGGGAGTAGATTGTAGTATAGGTAGAGTTTTCTTGTTCAAAAAATTGCATAAAAAATAACAGAAAGAAATCATGCAATTAAAATGTCCCCGAAAGAAAAAAAATTGGAAAATATTTCTTTTACTGTGTTTCTTATCAAATTCCTCCTTTCAGTCGAAGACCTTGTAGTAAATGCACGACACATTCGTTTCTGGTCATTTATTTTTAATACGATACCGCAAGGATCGCTCAAAAGTATTTGATTTGACTTTTTTTAGTGTTGTTAAAGAAATTATTTTACCTTCGAACTTTTTCAAGATGCTATAATTGATTTGAGAAACATATATGTGCAATTTCCTTTCTTTAAACGAAACTCGTCGGGATACATCCCAGAATCATGAATGAAGCAAGCACCGAACTTTCATGTCTGAAAGTTAATGAGAGGAAGATGAATATTAAGGGGGAAGGGAGGGGTAGAAGTTCCACCCCTCGCCTCTGATATACACTGGAAACTAAGGGAATATAAATTGTTCAAAAATGTTGTTGAAATGTTTTAGTTGACTTTCCTGAATTCGACGGGAGAGTATGAGGGGTAGTTTTATTCAAAAATCCAAAGAAAGTTTGCAAATACAGTGTATATTATGCTGAGTTTGTACTACCGGTATAAGTAGAAACACTTTAATATAAAATGCACTGTACTGTACCAAAATTTTGTCCTTGACCCTTCCTTCATCAGGGTCAAATTGAGGAAACTTGACTAGACCACAAATTGAGAACTCTTTGACATTAGGATTTCAAGCTAGTAGCATGAAGAGTTAGTATAGATCAAGGGTGAATGGCTTCATTGTTTTCTCTTGGCCTATTAATTTGAAAGATACACTGCATTTTTATTTTTACCCAGATCGTAAAATTGCACCTGTTAATTTGGTAAAAAAAAAAATAAATAAAAATACACACTTATTTTGACTGCTGTTTATTCATTTAATAACTTATTAAAATGAATATGGTATTGAAAAAATTTTTATCACCGATTTATATATTTAAATTACACGACAGTTATAATTTAATATATATCGATAAATGACCTTTAAGTGCAAATCCCTAGAAAAAATACAGAATACTCATAATCTTTTATATAAATGTACCTAATTATTTTATATTTTTAGAAACGGAAAATGTCGCATTTCAAAAAAATACATGGATGTCTTTTTGGGTTCAATATGCATTTAAAGCGCCTTCACACCGTTTAGTTGATGGGAACACTAAACAACCCAGCTGCTTCGATTTACTGTCAGGGTCGCACTATAGCTTCGACATGTATCTTTTGAAAGTTTACAACATAAAAGATGTACGACTTTATTTCACCATTAAAGGTATTATATATAGTTTTATAAAAGTATCTTACTTTTGGTATGTAATTATACGTGTTACTCTTATTTTGGTGAGCTGTAATGTACCGGTAGTTGTATTTATAATGTGTATCTAACAATTAACTTATGAATAGGATCGTTTTAGTAGTTCAAATCTGCATATGTTTAACTTGTGCAAATTCGAACTACATAAGTGAAGATTTTGCTGATTTAAATTTCTTTTCAGTGTATTATATATGGAGAAACAGATTTTAAAAAAAAATATCGTTATTTAGGGTTAATTTTATTCCATATACAGTTTACATTTTATCGTGTTCCGAATTTAAAAGTTGTCGTTTTCCCTTAAAAGATAAAAGCGTTTGAATTTGAATACCTAAACTACATTACTTTACACTGATATTTTATGTAAGAACCATTCTCTATTATGACTTGAACTTTTATAAACCAATAAATAGGAACTGTTGCATGAATAATCTCCTTCCGTGATAAATAGGTCTTTGAAATAGCATAATCATATCATGCCAAAAAAAAATATTGTCATTGACAATCCCACTGATTGAAGACCAGGTGTTTTAAATGCATGATAAATATTAGCTGCAATAATGTAGCCCTCTCCGATTTTTTTGCAAACAGCGATACGTATGCTTAAAATAAGGGAATTCCTAGTAGATCCTCTCCTATAGAACCTAAATTCTCATTGGCTGTCCCAAAATAAAATCCATCAAGGTAAGTAAAAATGGCGGATAAATTCAAGTTAAGCTGTTGACGCACACAAAAAATAACCGATATATGGATCGTTGTGAATATTTTTGGATCGATTTATGTTTTGCATAATTACATATTTGGATTCCAGGTACACTGTAAGAGATGATAATAAAATAGCCGTTTACTGATAATTTGAGCCGAAATCCGTGCGGGAGTGATCCACTGCCGCATCTGCGCCATTATAGAGATCCTAAGGAGTTGTAGCCCTCCCCCCCCCCCCAAAAAAAAAATCGGAGAGGGCTACATTTTTGCAGCTAGATAAATATGTTTGTTGAATCAGTGACAGTGGCCTTTAGATCGCTTAAATCCGACGTTTAAAAAAATTGAGTGTATTTAAAGATGGTGTCAAGATGTATGAAAAAGCAAAATTAACACGAGCAAGTCAACTCGCAGGCCCTTCAGGCCTTTGATTGATAAGCCAGTGTGCTTTTTCAAAAATTGTGCAATGTGTAGACCTAGGGTCAGGGGTTCATTTGTGATAGGGGAACTCCTGATTATTCTGAGTTTTACTGATTATTTGACATGTATTTTTGTTCTCTTACCCTGCTTTATGGGTATTAAGTAAACAAACTAAACATTTGCTAAGTGTATAGTTTAAAAATTGTGAATGCCATAGTATCTAGCTAAAAACATGAACCAAATTCAATCATTTGAAAGTTGTTGCATGAAGCTCGGGTGACCTATAAGGCCCATGGGCCTCTTGTTTTAAAATCTAATTTATCCAAATAATTTAGATAACTTTGCTTCATTACTCTTGTTTAAAACTAAGCGTGTTCGAAATACTAACGAAAAATATACGCATTATATTTACCCTTTTTTATACCCGTAGATAGTGGAAGAATTCATAATATGTGCATGTATATAAGAATGGTGCTGGTGATTAATGTGAATTTAATTGATAATTTGGTAGACATTTGTAGAAAAGTTTCCCCTCTAACTGAATCTTGCTTAGAAGAAATGTATGATGGCTTTTAAACATATGACGATTTTGAGCGGAGAATACCCTGAGATTTGTCGGTTAGTTGAAGTTATTGTGATTTTTTTTACCAGAGTAATAGTATAACATTTCTCAAGCACATTTTGTGTTTACAAGGATGCAACGAGTTTATCTACGTGATAAAAAATTAATGAGAATTGTGTTAATCAGCTGCGCCGAAACGATTAATGTGAAACACTTCAAAAATAAGAAATGAAATGTGATCAACTACATGTAGGTCATGTGATATCATGGAAGTTCATAATGATGCTTAATATAAATTATATATAAAGAGCCTATGAAGAGCGGGGCCTAATTCATTGGGAAAAAGAGGAACCTGTTATTGCGACGTCAACATATATAGTAAATTAATGTTCACTGAGAGCTATACGATTCAAAAAACTTTATTAAATACAGTGTTACAGTGTAATGTTTTTTTTTAAATAAACAGAATATAGTCTTTAAAATCTTTCTTTTTATCTATATTGTGCTAAATGTTTGTATCGGTATAATAAAACAGTTAAAGTATATCATTGAGGAAGTCAGCAAAATTCCAGTTCCCCTCAGAAAACCTATTTTCTTTGGCTGCGCTTTGGAAATATACTACTCTTGAAGAACTGGAATCTTGCCGACTCCCTTAATGATATATTATATCAGTATATTAACCATACATTCTATATTAAAAAAATTCTACACACATGATAAATAATATTAAGCGATCGAATCTAATATCTGGTATATAAGCATTTATTATTTTCCTCAGCTTTCGCAAAAGCGAGAGGACGTTAAATTTTATTCGTCTGTCAATCCGTCCGTCCCTAAAAAAAAATTAGCCTAGGTGATATCTTTGGAATGAGAAGAGATAGGGCTTCCATATTTAACACGTATATTTCAGGTTACAAGACATAGTAATTTTCCTGACATCGTGACCTTAAATCTTAGACTTCTTTTCAAATATTAACCTTTGTCCTAATTTTTGAATAAAAAGACATAGCGCTTTAATTTTAAATTTGTTTATTGCCTATGAAAAGACCTTTTAAATGACACTATGACTTTTAATCCCTTGAGCTTGATGTTTGATATACTTTAAAAAAAAAAGACTTAAAATTCGCCAAAATGTTTGAATAAGAATAGATAGTTTCATATTTTAAACGTATATTACCTGTGACAGGACCTTACTAAATACACTATAATTTTTTAGCTTGTGACCTTACCTTGAACTTTGATCTACTTTTCAAAAAACTTAACCCTTGCTCATTACTTTGTATGTGAATAAATAGGGGGTAACTTATTCAGATTGTGTCTTGCTTGTGACAACTCCTTTCTAAATACACTATGGTTTTCAAATTTATGACCTTGTCCATGAAGTTTGACCTAATCCTCAAAAAAGGTTTTTTTGCCTGACGTCACGGCGTTAGGCTGTACATGTATCGGGATTGATATTTGCGTAATCCTAAACTAATAGATTATACCCACAGTGGTAGATTTTGTGAAAACTAATTTTCATGGGAATTCTTTACCTGAATTTTAAAAGAACCAGTTTTCAGAAAAAAGAATGATATTACTAAATACTGTAGTGTTTTCATCCTTTAACTGTTTGCATGAAACGATTATTCTATGTGATTCACCGTTTTAACATGTCCATGTATTTTTTTTCTGCATTTCTATACTACTGGACCAGTCCATTTATATTCTACGAAAGGGGCTGAATCGCTCTTTTTGCGCCAAATGTCACTGATTTTTTTCGGCTTTTTCCTTGGATTGTTCTTTTGTATGAATGTTTTAGCTTCCATGGAATTAGATATTATCCTTAAAACCTCATTATAATGTTCAGAAAGTCTGTCTACAAATGAATGTTTTATCTCATTCTTTTAAACAGCATGTCGTATAATATTATATAAATATTGCATGTAGTTGAGGAACATTGAAAATTTTTTCCCCAAAAAACCATTGTCAATCAGCAGAGGTTAATAATATTTACATAGACGTCTACTGGCAATATTTATTAAATTTTAATAAATGTTTTATACAAATACATATCACATTGAACCGTGCGCGCAAAATTTTACCATGCATTTTTGGAATATCCCCATCCTCAAGCAATGTTACTGCTACGCTGGAAGCTTCATTATTCAGCGGGTAAAAGTGATTTTTAAAAATATTTTACCAATGATTATTTTACTGAAAGTATAGTTAAATATATCAGTTTCAACAGAAAACTAAAAAAAAAATGCTTTTCTGATTTGTTTCCCGATCCAGCAGTTGGTTTATTCCATGAAAATTCAAAAGGGGGCCCCAGGAGCACTTTATAGCAACATATTCTATCAATCGATTAATTGTTTCACATGTATTCCCGTTTAAGATTTTTTATACATGGTGTTAAGAGTTTGAAGATACATGTATTCAAATTCTAAAGAACTTTTGAAAAATTTGAGATCACAAAATTTTTAAAATCAAAATCAGTAGTTTTAAGCCTGCCAAGTTTTGATATTTTACATGTACAACCATTACTTTTAAATTAAAGATTTGTTTTGTGACATTAGGCGCGCGGAAAATTTTTTTCAGCGTACATCTGATTTAGCGCTACGTAAATGTGGGAGATATAAATGTATGAAATAAAGATATTTAAAATTTAAATATTATATTTCAGTTAGCGGACTTTTGCTGTCCGAAAAAAAGAGCTTAATAGAATACACCATAAAATGTAATACATTTAATATTAAATAATGTACAATGATGGAATAGTTGAGAAAATGTGTATGATTTATGCACTATAATTCAGTTAAATTTTATTCCCATATCATGACAGGAATGGCAACTTTTAGACTCAAGTTTACCATATGTCCTCCAGTATGCACCACAATAATGCGATAAATGTTATGGGAAAAATTTGCAAAAACAGGGACACGGAAATACAAGACTTGTCTGCCTCTTCAAGTGAATTTTAACGCCATATCTCAATGAAATGAGGTCCGACGAACTTTGGATGTCATTCACTTATTCTCTTGATAACCCTTTAGAAGGATTAAATTTATCATTTTCCCCTTTTGAAGTAGAAGTTAATGGTAAGACCTTTCATAGATATGCGTGTAGACTATTATTCCGACCTTTTTGGATGAAATATCCCCCATAAATGAAATTATCCAGCTAATATCCTTTCAATATAAAACTATTTTTCTTCTGGGTTTTACTAAAGGTTAGCATGTCCAAAAAAATATTCATACAATCTCCACAACTATGTGGATATATGTTTTTCAATGAAGAGCCAGTTGAACTTCATAGCCTCTGGAAAATTGTTTTTTCCATTTTTTCCCAAAGGTTTTAAGTGCATTGCAAACGGGGATTTTAAAAATTTCTTTTCATACATGTCATGCTTTCAGTAACAGCCTTTCAAAGACCTTTCCCGCCAAACTTTATTTTTTAAATAAACATTTTATTCCTGCAATATGGTTTTAAATAAAACAAAGAAAGAAGAATGTGTATTTTTTTAAATATACAATTTTTTTGATATATTTTTCCCATGTTTTTGAAATACAAGTATTTGTTTTTAATGAAATTTTTATCTGTTATTAATGAATATTTATAATCTGTAAACATTTTAACTTTATACCTCACAAAGGTCTTGAGCTATTGTGAAAATAATTTTTTGGACACATTGATTTTTGGGGACAACCTTAAACAATTAATCATTTTCAAAGACAATTTGCTTAACATACATGTATCATTTTCTGTCTGTATATAGCATACAAAAGACTGATGTTTTGTATTGAAATGAAATTATTAACACTTTGCATCATTACCTATACATGTAGCATGCCCAAGAAATCATTACAGTACCCCATGCAGACCATGTCATCCAAACTGTGACAAATGTAACGCCGAATATTGTGTATGTCAAGTTGGATATCCCGGGTGCAAACTCCACAGAAGGTAAAAATTAAAACCTTTTTAAAAATCAACAGGTATATTTGCACCCTGTCTTTCAGCCCTGTTATCACCAATACAATGTATTTGACTACCTCAGATATGACTCATAACAATCGCCTCCCAGTAAACATCTATTTCTTCTTTTTCATGTGTTGAACAACTTTTTTTTTTTTTGATGTAATGATTTTTTAATTTTAACAAAAAGAGAGAATATGTCTGATTTTTTTAGGTAGAAAAGTTCTAAGTGTATTGTATCAACACACCAAAATAAAATACATCTTGGTATCTAATTGAATTAAGGATGTTTGGAGTCCCTTTTAATTATTTTATTGTAGAAATCATTTCTAGGAGGCACATCTCCTAACTAATCCAGATAATGCCTGGAACTACAACTTGTTTAGAAGGTATTACCCTGAGACCAGAATTTTATATCCAGGATCAAGAGATCCTGGCTTAGGGTTTATTTTTCATTTTTTTTTTTTTTGTCAATTTGAATCTAGCCCAAAAAGCACTGTCAAGGGTAAGTGTATATTACTTCAGTCTACGTCCCACTCCAGAATTGTGTTAGCATCGGGAGGGGAAGGACATAGTGTGGTACAAACACATGTTGTTTCCTTATAATTTTGACGCCTGGAAAAGGGGAAAAGTTACTTGGTTTACGCAGGCCCTTTACATCTTTAAAACCATGCATCCTGATAACGAAGCAACCACACAAGCACTAGGCTTTAACACCCAGGATTCCTCATGTATCTTAAAAATATTTAGCTCATGTGTAGGAAAACATAATCTATTTAACAAAACAGCTCCATGAAATTTAGTTTCTTAAATTTTTCCCTTAAAAAATTTAAAAATTAATTATGCCTATTGTAGAGTGTTCGAATGATACGTATGGAGCTAATTGTACAAAATAGCTGTGGACACTTTTTAAACAATTCATGTGATCATGTGACCGGATATTGTTCATTTGGGTGTACTGAGGGTTGGACATCAAGCAAATGCGAAAAAGGTAAGCATTTTACTTTTAATCTGTTTAAGGCTGCACAATACTGTTCTTTTTTTGTAAGTTTCTCAACTGACAAACATATGCAATACTTGATATTGCATTAGAGGCTTTCAATATTTATTTAGAAAAATTTCTCCTTTCAATAACACAGATATGGACCTCATGCATTATTTTAGTTCAGATTTATAAATAACAGGCATTCTGGGAGTAATGGCATTTGCATAAGCAATACATGTCCAGCAGATAAACTGAGCATAAAGTATGCTTGTTAACCTTAATTTATCAAAAAATTGAATGTAATTATAAATATTTTATATCTTATAAAAGTTTGATTTTTACATTTGAGGGATCAATATCTGAATTTTTATTTTTTTAATCATCATTTACCAATGGCATACCATTATCTAATAGAATCTATAAAAAATTGTTAAATTGCTGATGAACTTCATTTTATATTCTAGAAGGCAAACCTTTAACTAATATACAAAAAAAAGTATTCTTACAGACAGAATGTAATGAAATCTACAATACCTGTACCAATTTAAAACAAAATTCCTGAAAAATTATTCATATATACATATTTAAAACAATGCCGTACGTCATGCCTGTGTTCTTACAGTCTAAAAATTTACTTGTAGCCGTTTGATAATAATAAGTTTACCAGTCTGATAATTTTTCAACCAAAACAATGCCAGGAAAAACCAGAAGTCTCTGTCGAGACTGTAGCTCTACTGGTTTGTACTTATAACAAAGGATGAGAAAAGAAGCCATTGCCATCAGACCAAAACTGTAGGAGTAGCGTTTTAAGGGATTTCAAAGACTATTTTTAGTAACAATGGCAACACTGTTCATCAAAAACCAATGCACTATTTTATATATCTTAGTGTAGTCTACTTGTGTGCCAAGTTATATTGAAATCAGACCAAAATTGTAGGATGAGTAGTGTTTTAAAGGAATTTCACAGAAAATTCTATTTTTAGTAACCATGGGAAGACTATTCATCGAAATCAAAATCCGATGCACTATTCTATGTATCTTAGTGTAAACTACTTGTGTGTCAAGTTATATAGAAATCGGACCAAAACTGTAGGAGGAGTAGCGTTTTAAAGGAATTTCACAGAAAATTCTATTTTTAGTAACCATGGCAACACCGTTCATCGAAATCAAAATGCGATGCACTGTTTTATGTATCTAGGTGTAGTCTACTTGTGTGCCAAGTTGCATTGAAATCAGACCAAAACTGTAGGCGGAGTAGCATTTTAAAGGAATTTAAAAGAAATTTCTAATTTTAGTAACCACGGCAACACCGTTCATCGAAATCAAAATCCGATGCACTATTTTATGTATCTTTGTGCAGTCTACTTGTGTGCCAAGTTATATTAAAATCAGGCCACAACTGTAGGAGGAGTAGCGTTTTGAAAAATTGTTTACAGACGGACGGACAGACAGACAGACAGACAGACAGACAGACGGACGGACGACGGAAAACCTTACTATCGCATAAGCTCTTCTGGTCTCTGACCAAATAGAGCTAAAAATCAGGGATAGCAAATGCAAGGAAATAAGGCTGCTTTAAAATAGTAAGTCCATGGGACATTGCTCATCTGAGCACATGGGCTAGTTAAAAAAAAACAAATCAGCTTAGTTTTGAAAAGTTTACTTTCTGGGGGAGGGGGGGGGGGTTTTTAATTACTTTTGAATGTCACTATATCAATTAAGTATGCATGTATAATAGTTCCATACTTCAGAAGAGTTTTAAAGATTTTTTCCCCTACATTCCTATGTAAAGATTTTAATGCCCATTGTGGCCTTATCTTACGTCAAGTGGTATGAACAAACTTGAATAAACTATAGCTGAGGATGTTTTCATGTTAATATCACCAATCATAGCTTTGCTGATCTTGAGAAGATTTTTTAAAAATTTTACCTATAAATTTATACATGTAAGTAAAACTTGGATCAGCCATTGTGGACCCGCCCTATCCAGGATCAAGATTTGATCAAACTTGAATCTACACTTCCCGTGGATGCTTCCACATGAGTTTCATCTTTCCTGTTCCAATGGTTCTGGAGAAGAAGATTTTTAAAGATTTTTCCTATACCCGGTATATTCCTATGTAAAACTTTGATCAGCCATTGTGGCCCCACCCTACCCCCGGGGGTTATGATTTGAACAAATTTGAATCTACACTATATACCTGAGGATGCTTCAACGTGAGTTTCATCTTTCCTGATCCAATGGTTCTAGAAAAGAAGATTTTTTAAAAGAAAAATCCTATATATTCCTATTTCTTTTTTATCAGCCATTGTGGCCCATCCTTTCCCCCCCGGGGCATGATTTGAACAAATTTGAATCCACACTACCTTTTGGATACTTCCACATAAGTTTCATTTTTTCCTGACAAAATGGTTTCGTCGGAGAAGATTTTTAAAAGATGCCATTAGTTTTTTATTAATTCATATAATTATCTCCCCTTGGAAAAGGGCTTGGCCCTTCAAACTTTAATCCCCTTCAACCAAGGATACTTTGTGGCAAGTTAGGTTGAAATTGGCCCAGTTGTTCTTGACAAGAATATGAAAATGTGAAAAGTTTACGACGACAGCGAAAACCCGGCGACGACAGACAATAGACAAATTCTGATCAAAAAATCTTTTGACGTGCCTTCAGTCAGGTGAGCTAAAAAGAGTTTGCAAGTCTCAAGACCTCACATCTCACACCTTGCTTTTTCTGTTACATCAACTAGTTTGCGGGCCTTTTTCTCACATATGACACATGCATCATGTCGGTAGACTGCAGAAGACACCGGAATTGTAATGAGTGGAACACTGTTTTCTTTGTTGGTACTATCAGAAGCAATGGGCTTTTATATGTAGGAATATAAGATCGTGTAGAGTAGTACTGTTTTTTGTTTTTTTTAAATTTTTTTTTTTTATTATCATATCATATATTAAAATACAATGCTTAGTGCCAGGGTTGGGGCCCTGGATTCACTATGCTTACAGGGTTACAACATAAGCTTATCATAAGATAGGACAATTTTTTTTTTGTTAACCCATTCACTCATCATTCACTACAAAGGCATGCATATGTCTATATAGTAGCTAACAAAGATTTTTCAATAAAAAAATACACATCTGAGAACTGCAATTCTGTATTTAATAGCATTCATACAACTTAATCTACATACATAATTTTCGTCTTAAAATGTTATCGCAGTCCATCGTTTTTTGAAGCTGTCCATATCTCCATTTTTCTTATAAATATATTTCTCACAATTATAGTAATATACAATTTCTTGTTTGACTCTCTCAAAAGATAATGTATTTTTCTTTAGTTTGGTTCTATAATATACTTTTTAAATATACATATTACTTGAATGAATAAAATGAAACAAGTTTACTCGTTGCTTTTACTGTCTCATTTTTATCTAGTACTTACAAGACGGGTTGAAAACTATGGATGAAAATCCCCATTGTGTAATAATCAGACTCCTCCTAGTAACTTTTGGACAAATGAAAAGGGATGGCCCTAAAGGGCCTCAAACAATCGGATAATTTTACATATAGAACACTATTCGTCGTTTTGGCCTTCTAAAAAGTTTGTTTGAATTGTATATAGGACTTTTGCAAGACACTGACTTTTACAGTTGACAGTTTACTTGGCATTTAAACCTCGTCATGTACAAAGTCAGAATTGAAAATGAAATTAGTAAACAACCATTGAGGTAAAATTTGGGGCTTTGAAATGAGTCATCAAACAAATAATATAATTGGTGGTAAAATAAAATTTATGAAAAACTTTATTCACGAAATTAATATACCCTTTTATTTTTAATAACTTAAGAAATGAAATAAAAAGAAAAATTTGGTAGGAAAACTCGGCGGGAATTATCAAGACTGAAATGGAGGATGTTGAGGGTAGGATTGTTGCCGTTTCCTTCCTCGACAACGTTATATGATCTTTGAAATAGCCCGTTATTATCGTTTTGTTAAATGTTAAGAAAATTTTTTTCACAAAAGAGCTCCCGTATATTTTCCTGGTGTAAAAGTAAGCCGTCAATGTAAAAGTTTGTTTGAAAAAGTATATGTAAATGATAAAATGTATGTACCAATATTTGGTTTGGAAAAATTACATTCTGAACTTGAACTTGACGGTAAGGGTTTCGGGGGTCATGATTTTTTTTTTAGCCTGCAGTCCCGGATACTATGGACGTGGTTTAAAAGAGATGTAGCAGTCACTGTATAACACCGTATCTGTGTGATCGGTAAAACGGATCTTGTATTGGAGGATGTGTTTCTGGCTGGAAAACTGATACTTGTGATAAAGGTTTGCGATTATCATTTTATATTCATTCACCTGTTTTTTTTTTTTTCAATTTTATGTTTATCATGACATAAACCACCCGCTTTTCTTAGTGAACACGGATTATTGTGAGTAATACGTTTTTAATTATAAATTATTAGTTTTTTTTAACTTTTATTATTTTGAACATGTTTTAGTTCTTTTTGATACACGTGTTTTCTTTTAACACTTTACCTTTTTGCCATTGTAAACAGGTATTATTGGATACCTCGATTGTCCGTTTCATACCAAGGCATGACATGGAGAAAAGAAGAACTAGATAACAAAATCCATATGACCCCGCTGTTACCCTTATCTGCAAATTTAGTTTGAATTCCGATGAAAAACTAATTTATGAAATCACTTGGTTTCTTGACGGAAAAAAAGTTTTAAAAAAGTCAGTTGATGAAAGCAGTAACTACACAGCTGTCATTACAGCTCATGATTTTTTTGAGCCAAAAAAAGGCAGGGACTGAAGTAAGCATTTTGCATCTCATTAAAATTGTTTAATTTTTTTAACCGTCAACTTCACTTACATTTCTAGCGATCTATTTTTATTAGTGCATACTGGATTTATATTTTTTTCTTGATTCGTTACGAAAAGCTTGCTTTATTATAAACCATTTTCTAAAACAAGGAAGTTATTTACAAAACAAGTTAATAAAACAAAAAAATCGGCAGATTGTTTAAAGAAAAAAAATGTCAGTTCTATGATCGATATAAAAACCTTTTAAGCAAATTCAATACATCATTCACATCAAATGCTGACTAGTTTATTATACTAAATGTCTGGTTTTTATTTAAAAGGGCATGGACAAATTTTAACGAATTTCAACTTTTCATTTTTCATTTTTACAAATATTCAACAAGGGTCTTTCTAATGATCATCAAAAATCAGTTGTCGAAGTACAAGACAGATTTAGAACTCCAAACCTTTGTTATGTAAACAAGGCCCGTGTCATAATAATGTTTGTTCTAAACAATAAATTTCAATAAAGAATTGAATTATCAATTTGGTTTGACAGTTTCTATTGATTTGCAGAATTTTTTTGTTATTAATATGATATTTTCTATATGGAAACAAAAAAACAAGGAACAGCCTTGTTTACATCATAAAGAACGTTAAAATTTGTATCTGTTTATTAATCAAATATTTGCAATCATTAGATATCCCCCAGGATGGAATTGTAAACATTAAAATTGAGTTAGAAAATTAGTTGAAACTGTGTCCATAATATTTACGTCCCCCGAATATTTTCTCCTTTATTTCTTAAGAAAACTTATTGCGTTTATCACTGCATGAACTACATTAGGCATGTCGCCTGTACAGATTTCTTGATCAATGGCGGTTGCATCAATAAAACATATAAAGACGTTCGCATCATTAATACAATAATTAATCTTTTTAATCCTACTTTAAATGATCATTTCAACAGATATAAATATAAACAATAAAATGTCTTTCTTTGTCATTACTGGTGTTAACAGTGCAGCTATTCCAGAAAAAAATTACATATGTTTTTTTTGTATATGTATTTTTTTAAAAGCTGCTTCCGTTAATTCCAGCACTAACAAACAAAAAAGCTTTTTTTGTTTAAAATTGTTGACGAATATTTCTGTTATTCCCTATCATGACATGGAGCACACGTAGGATGTGGTTTGGAGAGCCCTGGATGCTAAACCTCAATGGCACCTGATCCCACCTCTGATGTTTTAAAGGCCCCTGTTCGCTCTGCTCCTGATTTACATTGTTTAATGAATTTTGAGCTTGAAAACCATTCGTTATCTTCATTTATCTCATACGTGTTGTTGATGCAGGCCGTTGGATAAACTTATGCTTTATCAACGGGTAGATACTTTATCAATAGCACTTCCGGTTTTGACACGATCCCTCCTTCAAGATTTTATTTTATTGAAACTTTTTTTTGTGAAAATTGTTCCCTTATAAAATGAATGATAAAGGGCAATAATATCGTTAAAAGCAAGAAGAAGACTGGTTAAATCAAAGAAGTGTCTTATCTTTATCAAGGAACCTGCATTGGCTACTTGAAGACAGATACCCCCCCCCCCCACACACACACACTAAAATGGTTTTCGGAGAAAGGAAAGTCTACCAGTTAAGTTGTTGTTGTTATAAGACTCCTTTGACATCTTCAACAATGCTTTTTTATATTATACTACGTATGCCTACCTAAGTGTAGGTGTAACTTACCATGTATCAGCAATGACTCTGGACAACTAACCCCCAGCCTTGCCTAACACGTTTTGTACTGCCATCGTAAAAAGAGTTGATTTTCACGATCCCCATATTCCTAACAACTTTCAGTCAGAAGTTCGTTTGATGTAAAGCTCCAGCAATTGTCACATGATGTTTTCAAAAGGAATTGCAAAAATTCTAAATTTTGAACGATTCTTTCTTTTGAGGACCGTAAACATAAAGGGGGCCGTCATCAAGTTATATGTCATCAATTTGAATTAGCAATCATTCATGTAGGCCTAGTTTCGATGGGGGAGCCCAAAGTTTTGTTAAAAGGAAAGTCATATGAGATAAATAGAACATCTATAATTGTGTGGTTTGATATTGACTTTATCCAACTCATTGAAATGGTGTATATTGCTCGGCAAGCCTCGCGAATAAAACACCATTTCAACTCGTTGGATAAAGCAATATAAATCCAAAATTTGAAAAAAACATTCAGAGCTCAGGTCTTTAAAAAGAAATCAATTAATCTGTTGTGAGTTTATTCTTTTTGGTGTAATATACATGTATATAATTTTATTTAGACACAATATTTGAAATAACGTAAAATGATTGATTGTAGATTGTTTGACGTCCTCTCAAATTTTTTAACAAAAAAATGAAAAGATGACTTTTGAAGTTGATAATACCAAAAACAGTCTAGATGACTTAAAGCTATGACAATTTATAATCAAAAAGTAAAAATATAAAAGACACCAGTCTTTGTTTTGAAATTTATGAAATATTAATGTTCTAAACAAAATTGACATCAAAGACAACCATATATAAATTATTTCCATTTATGTGATACCACAATACGCGTATCTGAAAATATACCTGAGCTGCACTTAACAAGATTCAATAAAAGATCCTAATTTCTCAAAACACAAAATACTTTATTCAGGGTTATTTTCGCCCCTTTTTAACTTGCAAAAATTGTGTCCTGTTTCAAATTTTATCGAGTTTCCCTCAGGAATTTATACTGAATTCTTTCAATTCGTCCCCTTTTTAAAATTTTCCCACCTGTGACAAGGGCAAAAGGGGAAACTTTTCCAGTATATTTCATTCCTTTACTATTTGAATGGATCCATTTCAAAGGATACCCCCAAGAATTACTGAACAAATTACAGTACATTGTATCTTTTTTTTCAATCTATATATAATTAAAGGGGTTGTGACTGCTTTCCTTTCTATACTAGTCATAACATAGAATTTATTTTTTATTAAAATTTATAGAAAATATAACTGTGTATGAGATAAAAATAAAAAATTTGCAAATTGGGTACAGTATACTGATTACATACATAAAAAAATAAAAATTGGAGAGAGTCAAAAACCTTCTGATTGTGATGATCTTTTCTTTCTTGCTTCAGGTGCTTTGCAGAGTTGGAGCAAAACGTCAAACAGACAAGTTTCCATGCCGTTTCAAAGAAAGGGAAAACCATTCTTTGCTGGAATTAAGGTTATAGATATATCAGTTTAAAAATATTAAAGGACAAAATATGGAACATTAATAACTTTGAATACAAAAACAATAAAAAAAATTTCATTACATGTACATGAAATAATTTAGTTTGAATATTTTACAGCGACCCTTAATCTGATTTAAGGTCATTGCTAAGGTTTCTTGGTTTCGTTTAATTTTATTTAAAAGAACTTTTAAATAGAAATGATTCATATGGGGTTAACGAACAGTATTCAACATCAAAAGTCCATACAGTGACTGGAACGTTATTGTTGACAACTTACACGAACGATCACGTTACACGAACGATTCCGCACGATTAACGCACATTAAACCTGTTACACGAACATTTTTACGTTCACGATTCTACACGTTACACGATCTTACACGATTGTTAAGGTCAAGATCTAGAAACAAAGGGTGCCTACAGATTTATCAAATTCAAAAAAAATTTTTAAAAGATGCCTTATACTTTAGCTTGGTCAAAAAAGGTGTTTCTGGGCATAATTTGTAGGAAAATAAGATGAAAAACTATATTTTAAACTGTAATTTTCAATGAAAAATGAAGAAAACCAGTCATGAATATGGGAGTTTTTTTCCACATCACACAAACAAAATGTATCCAGATTGCCCACAATTTTTCAGAAAACGGTAATTTTTATGTTCTTGGTCTCTTCTTTAAAATAATGTTAAATTTAATATAGGTATCCGGACTACTTTTCATGTGAGTTTGAATTGAATTCCAAAAAAATCTTTTTTTTCTACATAATTTTTGAGCCGTAAAGTACGGGAAAAAGAAAGTTGAAAGTGATTATGACGTCATAATGGATCTAGCACCAAAAAGTCAGTCTAAGAGCATTTCTAGATCTTGATTAACGCAAACGCACGTTTCTTCACTCAAAATAGTTCAAAATATTTAGGAATCAATATTTTCAAAACGAAATACGGCTTAATACTTATTTAAGATTTCAAAGAATTATCAATATTATTTCATAGATTTTGAAGAAAAAAAAGGAAATTGATATTTCTGTAACTAAATATATGCAAGACATAATATTTTAGATTAAAAATAATTATTTCTAAGGTAATTCTCCCAAAAAGAAAAGGATTTTGCTCGTTCTATTAGACGATGTACATGTATTTGGGTCGATAATTTGATTGAATTGGATATATGATATGCAGAAAGGGGGATAGATTGAACAAAAATGGCAGCATGAAATGACTTAAATTATAATTACAAATTTTATCCTTATGTTTCCATTGATTCAATGTCTGATAAACTTGCCAATTATTAACTTTTTTTTTTAAAATTTAAAATTAATTAATTACAAATAAGCTCAAGAGATAAACACAGATAATCAAAACTCCCGAAAATCATGCCGCGTCCATGTATATTTTCGAATAACTAGTTATGTAAGCATTGAGAAATGTTTATTTCTTTGTTAAAAAAAATTTTATTTTCAATGAATTGATTTCAAGATTATCTTGACCACAATAAGATGTAAAAAATAATTAAAATCAGATTTTTCAAAAAGGCGTTAGAGATCTAATACGGTTTATCACATATTGATCGCGCTATTTGACGGGAAATTAATATTGTACGACTTACTATATTGCTTGTTTACGGGCATAATTAGTTCGTTCTGCTTCTATTATGTAAATTGCGCTTTTTCATTTTATTTGGGTTTTTAAATTTAATAAATTAAGAAAAACAAACAAGGGAAATGCTTATTCTACAAATAACATTCCGATAACAACTTACAAAACGAAATTTACACGATTCTAAACCACATCTCCACATTTAAAACGCACACGATTATCTGATACAGGAACGATCTCGCACGTTACACGAACGATCGCTCACGATACAGGAACATTCTACACGATTGGTTTGTCAACAATAACGTTCCAGCCACTGTAAAATAATACAAAATAGGCAGAGATCAAGGACCACCTAAACATCAGGGGTGATCAAATGCCATGGTTGAGTGAGCACCTCTTCCCATCAGGTTTAATGTTACAAAATATATTTAATTCTGGTTTGTTTCATCCACAAAGCTAATGTTCCTTTTGTAATTGTCAGTGCATTTCCTTTGAAAAAATTTGGAAAAAAAGGCCCTTTACTTTTTTAATAATACGATTTTTCAAAACCTATTTATTTCATAATTTTTGAATACAATTCATTTTTGTTTCCATCCTCTCTTTTCCGATGACATCTACCGGTAAATAGGCTATTGAACAGCTGTAGAATCATTCTCTTTTGTCCTGCCTATCTGACACCACTTTCAGCATATGACCCATCTTTGCCCTTCCCAGCATAGCCATGTTAAATAAAGACCCGATGACGGTTTGTCCCTTAGCAGAATGCACAACAAAGCCATACGCTGAAAAAAACCTATTCGTTTACAAACTAATGTGTTTTTTGGTACTTCTGTAACATACGCTCTATTTGTTTTCACCGCTTAGAGAATCCCAAACGGGAGATCACTCTCAACAACAGTTGAAAAGAGCCCTTCTATTAAATCTTTAACCGCCAGAAACCCCTCTCCTGCCACTGACTTATGTATTTGAGAAATATTTTAAATTTCAACTAATAATTTTTTTCAAGATACTTAATCCAAGTATAGAGTTAGAAAGAAAGGGATCCGAGCATGTCCAACTGAGATGACGATTCCTTTTGCCTCGGAATCGCTTTATGTAAATGGAGTGCTATATCAAGTGAGTGACCTGAACATACATATGACCTTTCAAACAGACGATTCCTCTAATGTAGTGGAGGTGGTTCATCTAATCAATGTGAGGTCAACGTTAAAAGCTTTAGTTACGACGAAAAACACAAATACGAAAACGGCGAATGGAAACAAAATATTTCATTTCCGGTATATAGCAAAGACACTGACGGTTACGTTATCAATAGAAATATGATCCTTTGGTTGAAGACTGGCGGCACTAGTGGAGTTGGAAGTAAAATATTTGAGCACGTGGCTTTGCCTAATATTACGGTATGTTAATTGCACCTGTCAAGCTGTAAAAAAATAATCTATCAGTCAGATGAGGTACAGTGAGAGTTAATGTAGATGTTAGATGTAGTAAATTATATTTTCTTCAAATCTAATCAGTTGATCAGCATTCTTTATACTTATCCCCATTGAAAAAGGTTATGCGCAATAGCTATATAACTTTTTTTCTCCAGAGGTTGCATACAGAGTTGATGTTTACATTCCTCAAATTAATAAGGAAGCATTATTTGGAAGTGTAAACTTAGTATCATTTTTTTCAAATCATGACCCTTTTGGACAGGAGAGGCTAGAGTGGTCAAAGCTTTTCGGTAAACTATAAAGAGAAAAGAACCTTTCACCATAGTTTAAACAAGACCGTTTATGCTTTTATTCTTAATAATTTTATTATTGCTCGGGTAATATAAGATTCGACACCACAGGGGAAGTGTGAGGCCACAAACTGACGATTTGTGCAATATATAGTGTAATAGAAAAAAACCTCTAAAGAACTTAGATGAAAAGGGTATTACATGTATGGGTCTTTTGTTCAATGAACCATGTAGTTTTATAATAAATATATTTTTTAATGATAAATATATTACAGATACGAGTTCGAGAGGGAAATGAACAATGGAAAGGAAAATCCTGCGGTGTAAGAACTGACCCACACATGTATACTTTTGATGGAAAGTAAGAATATATGTATTTATAAATACAAATAGGTAGTTATAAAAGACAAAAGTTAGGGGAGGGGACTCGTACGTATAAATTGCTTCTGGGGGAAAACATGAATGGGTAGTGAATAAAATATTCAAAATTTCACTTTATTCATCTTTATTCTTAGTATATATATTTTAATTTTAGAATTTAAATATTTACATGTATATGTAGAAAGTTGTCAGATTGAATTTTTTTTTCTTCCGACAGATCATACGAATGTCAAATACCAGGAGATTTTATTAATTATCGAAATCAACCTCAACTTCAATGGGTAGGGATTAATTTGTCTACATTGCATTCACACAAGATTATTAACATGTTGCAAAGATTTGACTTTTTAAACTTAATTAATACTGAAAACATATTACATGTACCACGAATATTTTGTCCGTTTCAAGATATATGTAAATTATGTTTTAGATTACAAGGTTTCCATAGAAATTTGTAAATATTAAAACTTATATCCGATTAGATTCAGTCTAAACACCATTTGTGCATTCCATCCTACAATGGGCCATGGTGCGTCTGCGCAGTCGCGGCCAGAGCCGGAAGAGATGTCTTCGTCATAGACTTGTGTGGAGAAAACAACCTCATCAGCTATACACTATGTGAGGACAATGTTTTAAAAGTCACGAAAATCTATGACAGGTACTATAAGGTAATAAACAGTTATATTCACAATGGCTAGTTTTTAATTAAACAAAGTATGTTTTAAACAAGAATATTTTAAAAATGGATTTTCACTGCACATAATTAAAAAAAAGTGGCAAAATAGAAAGCATTTTTATGCTCCTTACATGTTATTTTTATTTATTCTTTTAAGTTTTGTATTTTGATCCCTAAAACAAAAGTCTTAAAAAAGATTCATCCAAATTTGGTGATTTTTTCCCATAAATTATAAGTTATATTAAAAATATGAGGGCTGTTCAATAAATAACGTCCTTGGTGCTCTGAAAGAAGCAAAAGACGCTTTTCAATGATTAAGGCTTTATGATTTAATTAATTAAATCTCTTTTAATTAAAACACATGTCCATAACATTTTTATCCAATTTCTGATTGTTTTGAACTCATTTTTGGTATGACCCTTAGTATACTAGATAATGGGAGATCCAATGATTTCCTGGACTTGTTTCGTCCTTCTGAAAGGTGATTTTTTTCAATTTTGGAAATAGAAACAAGTCAAAAGGTCAAAGATCTGGCGAATATTATTAATGTCAAAAAAAAAAACCTTTCTGTTTATCACGAAACCCCTTTACTCTTCAAGGCGTGCGGGTTTTGACAACGTCATTCAATGAAGTCGATTTCTGATTCTGGGTCCTTCTTCTAATAAACCTTTCGATTATTTTTTGCAAAAAATTGCTTTCTAGCCTCCTCCAGAAATTAATCTGTCTCCTCGGATACGAATTCGAACAACAATACCACTAATATTTAAGAAATTTTCATATAAATGTGTCTTTGTGCTCTTGCAATTCTTTGCTCTTGTAAGACATTCGCTATTTTTATTAAGTACATCTTGTTTTGAGGGTTTTGAGCAATAGATTCAAGTTCAATTATCTGTTTGAATATCAAACAACCGTGGATAACTACAATTATTCATACATAATATTTTTTTGAGTAAATGTTAAGACATTTGTACACGCTGTCGTTTTCACTCATTTTTCAAAATAAAGGGTGAACTTTGAGTACTAGGGTTTTTACCGTCAAACGTTTCTTAAAAACAGTGTAAACTACTCCCGAAATAATATCTATCAAATTTCCTAAGGGTCTTAAAGTCAATCATACATCATTAAATATTATTTGTTGAAATTTGGCAAACAGTACCCATATTTGATGCCCATTATATATATTTTTTATCATTGAAATCCACCTGACTATTTGTCTATAAAGAGGCATTGGTTGCCGTAAATGTTACATGTACATATTTCAGTGAATATTTTTACAATAGCCTATTAAATGAAGCTTTTATTTTCACTCTAGTTTACTGATTCTTTAACATTCATTTATAATGCATGCATTGTCTCGAAAGCCCTTTTTTCCAGCTTCTCATGATGAAACTATGTGATGAAAAGTGGTCACATAAACTGTTATAAATTCATTAAAGATTCAATAATGAGAGAAAGTGAAGTTTAATGTCTTTTGATATCTGTAGTATATGTCATACAGTTCAGAACATTATTTATTAAATAGCCCTCGAATCTGCAATACTGCATACCTCCACTTTAACAAAACAAAGAAATCATTAAACAACAAAGTTTTAAACTATCTAAGTAAGGATAAAAATCAAGTAAGTATACATCGATAACCACATAAGAAATCGGTCAAATATTTACTTGTATCTTTAGATATATTTCCCCACTGGAACATCACTTTCAATTTATATCATGGAATGGAGAGGACATTATAACATCGATTTTGGAAATCCTACCCTCTGCGATGGATATAGGAAATGCGGATGGTTTGTGTGGATATTTTGATGGTTATATGGAGAACGACTTCAGAAGGCGAGACAGTTCTATTATAGATGACATCAGTTTGACCTATCCTAACGCTTTCTCTGAGTCGTGGAAGTAAGTCCATTGTTTTGATTGATTGAATATTTCTTTACTGTATGTGTTATTTAAAAGCCTTTGTTGATATTTTAAAAACAATTATAAATTATGACTTGCAGGATAAGGGACAGCGAAAATCTCTTCAGTGGCGACAGTTTAGTTTACAATAGTCTGCAGTCTATATCGACCATCCTAGTTCCTCGCTGCACGTGCACTGCAAACGGAACAACTGAATGCGCCTACAATACATTTACTCCCTGCAACTCAAATCGAGGTCGACAGTATAATTGTAACGTCCAACTTGTACAAAACAGAAGACGAAAACGTGATGTGCCCAGTGTGATCAACAATAGAGAGCCTTTGATTGTATGTTGTTATTCATCTATCTCAAACAAAGTCTTTACTTAACATCAAATGCGCACGTAAATATATAAAATTATCTACAACATGATAGTTTTGTATTCATTGTAACTTGAATGTTTTAAATGAGAATAGTCTACCTTTTCTTCATTCTCTTTAAGAAAAATCGCGAATTTAAGATAGCGATAAATCTCGTTCGTTTGTCTGTCTCTCTGTATGTCGCAAAAACATTAACCTTGAAAATTCATTGTTTCTTAAAGAGATATCAGATACAGGCACATAGAAGTAAATATGAAAGGGAATGAGGGGTTATTTTTCAAACACAACCCTTTTCTACTGAAATCAATAAAAGGTAGTTTGCCTCCACCTTGTCCCACTTTTTGTTGCTTTAAAGTGGAGTTAGGGTAATGTAGAACTTTTGTACAGAAAGAAGATGGATCCCATCCCCAACCTATCAATCATATCAAAAAAAAAGGTTTTGGCCATGACTAAAACTTTAGATATTTCCTATTTTCCTACACTAAAATATTGTTGGTAACTGATGAATGATCGAGGGATCGTAGTAATAACTATTGCATAAACTAAGACATTTCAATATTTTTACATGAACATTATATATGACATTGCCTTTAACTTCTTTTTTGTGGTCCATGACGTCGACACATAACATTAATAAGGCTGAAGAAACAAGGTAGCTCTGTTTGTTTTTATGTCCTTTAAGTAATGTTTCATTTTGAGATGCCATCAATTTTGTCAAAGGGCTGCAGATTAAGTTCTGTAGTCGGCATTTTGGGCCTGTCTGTGAACAGTCATTGATATACTGCGACAGGGGACCTCGATTTATACATTGATGGTCTAGTTTTAAGACCGCATTCGATTCGAACCCGCAGCATAAAAATCATCTCCTTAAGTCCTCGACTCTTTAGCAAACGCTCTTAAATGTACCACTGCGTCATGCCTCTGCATATGTTCCTTGTAGTTTAGTTTTAGTTAATTTAGTTTAGCCGTGCATGACCATTTTTGTTTTTCAAATCACGTCATAGCAGACAGACAAGAGAATTATTATATATTTTATAACTACATTCTGAGGTGAGGACCGGGAATCGTTAAAAACATTTTTAAAACTATTTCAGAGAAGAAACGCACTATATCCTATGTAAGAAATCAAACCTACTCTGAATCAGTTTGTCAACAGGCTTTTGAAAATTCAGCGGAATACAAAACATGTAAACAATACGTTACCGACCTAAGTAACGTAACATTGTCAAACTGCATCGAAGATATAAAGGTACACTCAGCTTTATTCAAATATATTTCATGTTCAACTGTAAAGACTGCACTTTCCAGCAAAAATGAAATGGTTTTATTGTGCCTAAATTTGATGAAGTCTCGGTGGCCTTTAATGTTTCAGATGACAGGCGATGAAAACCTAACCCAGATTCATGTTGAAGCAGCTCTACAGCAATGTTCGACTTTTGTGTTTTTAAATGCCACACTGCAAGAGTCGGAACCGGAAGTGACCTATACAATACAAAACCTGTGCCCAAGCAACTGTTCAGGACATGGAATATGTGACGGAGGTAATTTAGGCAGTGTAACTTTCAAATCTTATGAAGAAAATTGCGACCACAGGAAAAAAGTTAACAAAGGAAAAAACTGGGCTTCTCTAAATAATTGTAAGATGTTGAGCTGAACGCTCAATGGGAAAGGTTACGATAACGGACAGTAATTGTTTCAGACTTGAAATCCCTAAAGTATAAATATATTTGAGCAGTGCATACATGTAAACCCAAGGCTCTTTTGAATTTTAAAAGGTACACACATTGAGATTATTGATGGTAGTGTCAATCCCTCTGCCATCCAAACAAAAATAAATATTCATTATATAACTAATATCAGACATGTCTCTCTTTGATTGCTACCATTTTGCTGGAGATGACAAACACAGTTGTCAGCTTATATTTCTTTCATTTATTTGTACCCCAATTAACAGTTTGCCATAACTTCCCAAAAGTCATACATTATAAATGCAACTTATACAAAACAAAAAAAATATTAGTTAAACAACTCAGTTCAATAACTTCAAAATAAGGTTTGTTCGCCATTTTCCAAAATGATCCCCGTGGGGATCCGGGTTCAGCAGGTCCTCAGTACCCCTGCTTGTCGTAAAAGGCGACTAAATGGGGCGGTCCTTCGGATGAGACCGTATAAAGTGAGACCCCGTGTCACAGCAGGTGTGGCACGTTAAAGATCCCTCCCTGCTAAAAGGCCGTAAGTGCCGAGCATAGGCCTAAATTTGCAGCCCTTCACCAGCAATGGTGACGTCTCCATATCTGTGAAATATTCTGGAGCCCGTTTCATCAAAGGTCGTAGATTTAAGCCTTAACTTAGGTGTACTTCCGGGACTTACGCCAAAATTTAGTCAGGCGTAATTTGCGTTTCACCAAGTGGCGTAAGTCTAGTCGTAAACGATACGCTTAGTCGCAGGACTAAGTCCTTGACAACGTTGCATTGCGCAGGCGCAAAAAATATAAACATTGTCCACTGCATACAAACATGTATATAATTTTAGCCCGTAAAAGAATAGAATAACATAAATTACAGAATAATAAATACTTGCACTGATTGAAACATGCATTGATTTATAGGGTCATGTAGGACACATGTACCTTATAAGAAATCGATTTAAGGTTTTTACAATATTTCAATGACAAGTCTTATAAATTGAAAGTTAGAAAAGGATCGTACATGTATATCAGAATTTTATTAAAAGCTAAACTGTTTATTTTGGAATTTTAATTATATACAGCACCCCTCCCCCCTCTTCCCGAAATTGATACAGGATAATGACTTCGCGCCTTTGATAATCATTTATATTCATAATTACTGACTCTACTGATAAAATACTAATAAGTTTGAGAAAGAATACGATTTTAAAACATTATTTTCATTAGATATGTATACTGAATTGAAAGCAAAAATAATTTATAAAAAATGCAGTTAACATATGTACACATTTTGAGTCAAGAAATTAATTTTACACGTTTACTTCTAAGGTACATGTAAGACAGTCCTTTCTAAGTCTATTAATTTTTTGTCAAATGATTCATCATAATTTTTTATTGACTATTAAAATGGCGCAAAGGTTCATGAATTAATTTCGAAATACTAGACTTAGTACAGTCAGTAATAGACAAAAATTTTTAACTATCTGCAGCTTAAATTTACTGAACCGTTTTACAAGTATGCAGAGAGAGAGAGAATAGAGAGAGAATGACTACAAAGATATTCTTACAGAAAGTCTCTGCTTGCGTGGCCTCTCTCTTAGAAATTAAGTTACACTTAAGTAAGCTATGCAGGAAATAAAAAACATGTATATTGTTCTCTTACATGTGCTTTATATTCACTCAGATTTTCTTATAGTATGTAAAATTTACTCTTTTAGACGAAATCATGAAAAATAAAAATGTCTTCTGCATCAATGTTTGTCTGAGAAAAAAAATTGAGGTATAAATCATTTCTTGAACTTAACTGTGTAATTATGGTCGTCTTAATTCGATATAATAAAAGTAATAATATTTTCCCAATTTAAATATTTCTTATTGTCTATGAAACCCTTATCGGTGGGTTTCGTCTTTGATTCTCAGGGACTTCACTTGTCTTAGATACACATTTACCTAGAGGAATAATTACCTTCGCCCCTAACTGAAATATTAACATATTAAATGTTGATAAATCTGCAAATTCGGGAGGTTCTGAACCCTCTCTCCGATCCTTTCAAAAACTACGCTTGTGGACGAGTAGATAAAAATAGACTCTTCGAACCTACCTGGTTTTAAGGTTTATTTTTTCTTTAAGTTAGATGTAGAACATAACTAGAAAGAGGATGACTGTGTTTTTAAAACCGATTTTTTTTTTCAAAAAATATATTTTTGCGATTTTTTTTTCTTCTAAAGAGACGATTTTAATGGATCTCCCGCCTCCCATATGAATATAATGGCAGTGTCCATGTTTTGCTATGGTAAACCCAAAATATGAAATCGGACCAAAAAGTAAAATAAGACACAATGGCATCCCAACGCGTAACAGACGGACGGACATCCCGATTACTATATACCCTCCCGCTTTTAAGGCGGGGATATAAATATATATAGTTATATAATCGATTTACAATACCTTATACATACAATACAATAATCAAATGTGTGTGAATGCTTTGTGTAAACGTAAGAAATGGTGGTTGAAGAAATTTCTATTGAGACAATCTTTAATTTTCTTCTGAGAAGATTTAATTTAGTATGTTATTACTCCAATCAACTACGCCCCCAAGTGGTTGTAACCCCCCCCCCCCCCCGCCTCTTCATAGTATGTATAATTAAATAATACAATGTTTGGATTTAAAAGACTTTTAAGAGCCGTTCTTTTTCTTAAGAATTCGCTTATTTGTTTTAAAATTAGTTAAATTACTTAATTTAAACTTTACGCCCGAATTTACGCCTACCCATGAGAAGACGTAGAATTTTGGCCTAAATTTAGTCAGGTGTAACGATACGCTCTTTAATGAAACGCAACTCTTCGTGCTAGTCCTGACTTTACACCGGCGTAGCTCTACGGCTGGGCGTACGACCTTTGATGAAACGGGCCCCTGGAGAGGGACGTCTAACAGGATACAATCACTCCAACAGATGATATAAAATTGGAAAAATATTTATCCCAGAATTTTCAACATTAAAGAGACAACGTGGCACAAAAATTGGAAAATGTTTGCAAGACCGTGTAAATTTTGTTAAATTTTATGAAAGCATTAAGTTTCGAAAACGTACAGTTCTCAGAAACAAAAATGTATTTTAAAGAAGAAAATGCTCTCTGGAATGCATAAATAAAAAGTTTTTTAAAGGTTTAGTTTTTGTCCAGTCTGTTCGGAGAGGGCAACCAAACTATTTTAAATATATGCTTTTTTACATATATTTTTGAATTAATGAATGCGAAAAATCATAAGAAAAATTCTTTAATTTAATAATTGGCTTTCATAAAAAACGTTAAAAGTAAATTTGACTTTCAATTCTTTCTCAGGTAACTGCACCTGTGACACTGGATTTGGAGGGAGCGACTGTTCCTTTGATTTATTCGCACCTCCTACCATAACGAGTGTTCCTGGGGCCGGTTTGTGTGATCTGTCTATCACAAACTGTGAAGAGGCTACTATCATGGGAAAGTATTTTTTCGAAAACATGGATTCAATGTTTTCTTACGTAAACAGGTACAACTAACATCATTGTAAAAAAAATGCTTGAATTTTAATATCTATGTTTCATTTAAATGGTCAAGACACATAACTAATAACTGGATGTATGATAAGTTGTGATCAATACAAGTACATCAAAAATATGGGGGAAAATATCTGTGTAATATCTTTATATATAGATAAAGTTCGTTTCAATTTACGAGAAGTTATTGTGAGAGAGAGAGAGTGATTGGTTCAGTTAAGAATTTAATGCCTTTTTTAGGTTGATAGTATGTAATTCAGCCATCTACATCTTACAAAATTTTTCAAAAAAGAAATCCTGTAAAATCGTTTATTTATTGTTTTATTCAAAATCCGCAACGTTTTTTTTAATACTTACAAAAGTTAAATACTATATAATTGAGGTGAACAACATTATATGTTCTAGTCGCTGCGCAGGAAATTGTATACATAATTTTGTTTTGCCTTTTATACTGAATAACATTTATTTTTGTAAATCATAGAGATAATATTAAGTAGATTAAAAAAATATTAGATTAGTTTTACAGTGGTAGTGACAATTAAGGGATTTTGCAGGCAAGAAAATAGTATAGTCCTTCGTTAAGATTCATTAATACATGCATTAAGTTCCAGATGTTTTTATCCTTTTTGTCTTTTTTTCTGGGGCAGAATATGGTCAACTATCATTTAATGAATTCCTTTTACGAATTGTGTTCAGCTCGAATTCTTACTTCTGTGAATCTTTTGTTGTGTTTAAGGTGTACTCGGTAACCTTTGAGTCATTTAACCTTCTGTTTATTTGAAATCAAAATATTTCAGGTTAACATCAACCAAACAGAAGTACGAGAGCTACAGATTGAGAGGAATTTACAAGAGAGAACACTATTTGAAGGTTTCTGTCCACTTTCGTTTGACACGAATGGAATCTGGACAACTGAAATCAAGTTCAACATTTCAAATGACGGAAAACGATATTCAGACACATATGAGTTCATCGTATACCAATCCCTCTGTCAAGAGTACCATAATGAATCCGGAAATGTATATTTTACATTAAAGGTATACGTAAATGTTGCTGAAAATTTAAATCTTATTGAGTTATACGTGTATATAACCCCATTAAAGATTTCGATAATGTTATTTTTCATTAGTTGAAATAAATTTGGGGGGAAACATGACATTGATAAAATATCTCTTCTATATAATATTGTAGACTGTATATTAAATATAGGATTTGCAGATGAACTTTCTAATCCGACACTTTGTCTATTCCGAAATAAAATTACCTTATGAACAATTTCTCATGTAAAGTTTGTATATCAGTCTTTGAATTCTTTTAAAAGCTTTAAATGTTCATATGTTTTCTGCATTATCTACAGGAGAACTTTTGTTACATCGACAGTATATGTATTAGGCCCTTGCAGAATAACTCAAAAAATAAGTGCTCTTACTGTAATGCGACGAGTAATCAATTCAACTGGACAGAAAATGAAAGTAAGCTTTTGTTTGTTTTTTTTAAATATCCACACATTATAATTTCCCCCCTTTGAATTATGTAGAGATGGATATATCATAGTATAACTTAAGTCTTTAATCATTTCAATCTAATGGTGTATGTATTTTCTTCCTCTATATAGCCTGTGGGCAAACAACAAGCGAAAGGATGCTTACAACGATGTTAAATACCGTCACAGAATCTACAGTGATGAGCTTTACAGAAAGAGAAGAAAACTACACATCATCTAGCACAACTGCTGCGCAAGAAGAAAAAACACTTTCTCAAATTACTGGATCATTGACCACTTCACAAACTGAGCAAGCATCGTTGGTTTCCAACACCTTACCTGAGGAATCATCAACATTAATGTCTACAGATATGCCGGAGATAGACACAACTGATTTTACAGAGATGACGGAAAGTATATCAAAAACATATGTTGATACAACAACGGGATTATCAGTAACAGAGGCAATAACATTAAAACCCACATTTACATCAACTTCAACAACCAAAGCATCGACAACACTAAAAGAAACAACAACGATAACTAGTAAACTGACAATAACAACGGTAATAACAACTGAAGCAGACTTGCAAACAACACCGTCTTTTCCACCAAGCTTAACTGAAGTAAATACACAATTTATATCGGAATCTACTACAAAATCAACAACCAACATAGAAACATCAACTGCTCAACCATCACCTACAGTATCAACCAAAAAATCGGAAACAAGCACAATTCCGTCAACAGCAAAACTAGATACACTCCAGACTACAACAATCGCTGAAACCAAGTCAACTATAAGTACAGAAACCCCCCAACCTGTAACGACATCCGAAGGGCGTGTTGGCACTACCACTTCTAATGACAAAGGAAATACCAGACGACAAATCGATTCAGGCTCAAGTCAGAAACACCCAGTTGATTGTTGGGGCCTCAGTTTCTTTTGTGGGGATAATTATCATTATGGTTATTATAGGGCTGGTAGCTCGAAAATGCAGGAAACCGTGAGTATTCATTTTACGTAATGAATCTGATATTAAAAATTTAATAATTTATCAAGAACGTGTAAACTTAAATGGTGATGTCATTATTTTTTAAATGATGTCTTTAAACGATGACCGGTCAGCAAAAACTTCAAGTTTAGTTGAATTTCAGTAACTCTAAAACTCATTTATCAATCAAAGTATTAAAAGAACTGAAAGCCGGTCTTTAATTGCTAGTGTTGATTGTCTGATGCAAAACTAACCCTACATATTTATTCTTTTTTTTCCTTTTGGCCATTGATTTTTAACAGGTAGAGTTTGTATGATTATGATTTAAAACAATATCTCATATACCAGTAATTAAAACTATAAGTAGACCCCAAGATATTTTAATAATGATTTTAAAATTTAATGATTTATATTTTAAGAAATTTTCGATATACTTTCTATTCAATTAGCATTTTTTTCCTCATAATTTAAAAATTCAGACTAGGAATATGTGAAATAATGCACATGTGTATTTTATAGACATTCTTTTAGTTTCAAACAAACAGTATTTTTATCGCCAACTACTTGTAAAAAAAATGATACATATACACTATCAAGCGACTTCACGTATGTTGACTCTTTAAACTCCACTTAATTCACTATACTATCAATTTGTTAAAAATCGAAACAGAATATTAACAGTGACATATAACATCGACGAAAACGATATGAAGCATAAAACTCTTCAACAATTTCAACATTTAGAATATCCCGCGATGTTGAAAATAATTCGCTTACAATATGTATTCAGCAGTGTATGTGCATAATCATTATACCACGAATATCCCAATAAAGCAAGTACATAATTTCTCTTTCAGTTCAATTCTCAAGCAAAAATATTAATCCAATGATTCGGGATGTTAAAAATATTTGTATGACCATTCGCAATGGTACTACTTTGATTATCGGAAGCGCCTGCTTTGACGCTGTTTTTTTTTTTTTTTTGTTTACTGTGCTACATGTATTTATTGTAAGACAGTCGATCATGATGCCTATAGCCAGGCCTTTCTTTAGCAGAGCCCGGCTAAAAAATCATGAACATTTTATTTATTTCCAGCCACTAACTTTCATAAATCATAATCTCGGTTCCCAGGTATGACTTTATAGAGATCGAGATTAAGTGTACATGTAAGAGATATATTTATTTAAAACGAACATTTTCTTGGGAGTGTGTTGTATTATTTTTAGATATAAATTTAAATCAAGTTGATATAACATACCAACTGATTTTTTATTTAACAGAAATAAGAATGCGAGACACCAGCGTGAAGACGTTGGACGACTAAGTTACTGGAGAGACCTAGCCTTGGCAGGAAAAGAAAACACCTCAACTTCTCAATATGATTCAAATTTGAGTGATCCCACATACCACACGCTTCTCTTCATCATTTCAAAAGTCAGTGATTGATCAACAAAAACACACTTAAAATAGATAAAACTTTGACTTCTGTTTTATATTTTTTTTTTAAGAACCTGCGAGTCGTGTACATATGTGTTTCACGTTGTGTGCTTCAGATTCCTTTTAGCGATTAAGAACATTTTATTTCCTAATTTGTATTTGAAACAGTGTTGTTATAGACAAGGTTTTTTTCCGCATCACTCAAACTTAACTCAATTACTATCACATTTGAATTTCTATGTAATTTCAAATTTTTACTATATTTGTAAAGGGTCAGCGGTACAACTGCATTGACGTTTTGTGTATATTTTGAATTTCTTCATTCACATGCATTCTAAAAATATTGAATTTTTCATTATGAATTCTTTTGGTTAATAAAAAATAAAATAGTTATATACCTTAACACCTTAAGTCTGTGTTTTTGAAACTTAGCGTTGATGTCTATTGTTTTTAGTT
>NW_026929797.1:0-39892 GCF_032062105.1 Saccostrea cuccullata | reverse complement strand
AATTATCAGTAAATGGCTATTTTATTAACATCTCTTACCTTGACTCCAAATAAGTGATCCAAGCAAATCAATGCAAAAATATAAAACGATCCCTATATCGCTTATTTTTCGTGTATGTCAACATCACAACTCGAATTTATCCGCCATGTTTACTGACCTTGATAGAGTATTTTGGGACACCAATGAGAATTTAGGTTCTATAGGAGCGGATTTTTTGGAATTCCCTTATTTTAAGCATAAATATCGCTGCTTGCATAAAAATAACACCTAAAATGGTTTCATATACCTATGTTTTTGCGATGAAATTCAGCACAATCATTTATAAACACCGATAATTGCTTTATTCAGTTGTTCTAAATTTCAAGCGAAAGTTTCATTACGTCACGCGTGAACTGTCATGGCTGCTGAAGTAAACTACCAGGAAACATGCAGAGTTATTTTACAAGTTTTTCGCTTTTAAAGGGGGTCTGTTGTTGACAGTGAATAAAAATTTCGTCTTTTGAAGTAAGTTGAATGTAAAAATAATTTATTTTGCCTGCAGTCGCTCCTATTAAAAAAAAATATTTGCACCATTTCGGAGATGCTATGGAATTGTAGCCCTCTCCAAAAACATCAGATTAAAAAAAATGGAGAGGGCTCATTATTGCAGCTAATGCCCCCAAACGCTCCCCAAATCCCATTCTGTGCCTTATTCCTGTAATATTTTTTTTTGTTCGCTCACTGTCGAAGGATTTCATATAAGAATATAAAAGCTACAATGATATCAACTATATATCATTTAACATTTTGCAGGGCGCGCACTTGCATGCATATGAAAGATGATCGATCATGGCATGTTGGCTAAAAATTTAAATCAAAAGAAAATAACGAATTCAGATATAAATTTTATTATTTTTCAAGTATTTTTGTATTTTTCGCATTGCACATGCGTCTGATGGTTAAGATTATTCCTATTATTCTTTTTTTTTCCTAGACGCCAACTTTGAGACCTCGTAACTCGCTCATTTCTGAACGGAGTTCGCTCAAATTTTAAAATTTTTACTAAACGTTTCAAATTCAATTCAGATGTTTTCAAAAATTTCGAAAATTATTTTGATTTTCAAGTTCTTTCCCTTTAAATGAAAATTTGGTGCTGTTCGTTTCCAGACAAAGGCTCAGAAAAAACAAAAGCTGGAGAAGAAATTCTACTGAATTCAAATACTAGAAGAATTGAAGTTGTGCATATCGCTTTTTCTTTTTCGATTTCTGCCCTCAAAACGGTGCTAGATAGGGGTCAAAAATGAGAATGCTTAAAGCGCAAAAATTGACATATATTTCCACATTTATCTTTTAAATTAAAAATAATTTGTAAAGACATGTTGAACAAATATTGTGCATAATTTTAAGATCTATCATTTGACATCATTAAAGAGGGGCTGGTCCCTCAAATTATGGATTAAGGACCTTGAAAGACCTTGAAAGTTTTTGCTCTATAACTCAAAAACGGTAAATATTTCGATATGGTTATCGATATGAAATGGGTTCTTTAACATCTTATTGATCTCATGGAAACGTTATTTTGTTCGAGTGATGTGTTAATAAATGAGCAGAAAACTTTATAATCCATGTACAGGTAAGTGATTTTATACGGCAAGTGAAGAAGAATTCTATGTGCGTATGCGTATAACACGTATATAACTGAAATAAATGTAATAGGGTGGACAAGAATAATATACCTATAGGTAAATTGAATGTTTAACTTTGTTTAAATAAGTTTTTAGCGTATTCTCTAGCTGGATGTGAAGATACAGATTATTAGGAACAAGTTTCTCCTTGTGTTAAGTTTAAATAACAAGACGGGGAGGGGAAAATACTTATCATCTTTCCTTCGATTAATATTCAATGTAGCATTATCATTATTATTTATAAAAAAAATAATTCAAGCTTAAGCATTGTTAAGATAATTCACTGACATTTAATTCATGCATCGTGAATTTTCCGCGGACCCTGACTGTTGTGTGTGTGTACTGTTATGAAAGCCGTTCATCGATCGCACATTGACCTATATACATTCTTGAGGTCAACATTACCGCTCTTTGATTTTCACTCGAGTCCTAGATTATTTGCGTTAATCGTAAGAATATTTCTAGACACAAATACAAAGGTTTTCTTGAACGTGTATGTGTATTCAAAGATTTAAAAGTGTTAAATGTCGGATTCTTTTCTTTGACGAATGAATAAAATGTGCTGTTTTTCTCTCATTTAAATACAATTTTGTTGCTGCTCAGGTATCTGGACGAGTTCATTGGTTACACTGATAGGTGACACAGGATGACCTATCGATCACTCTGCCAATTTTGATAGTGATTTTAATTGCGCATGTACATAATTTAATGTTAAATTCTACCCTTGTGAAGTCCATTATAGTCTCGTTATTTAAAAAATTGGGGATATCAATACTGCAACTTAATTGTTTTTGATTTGTACGGATGATTCTATTATTGGAAAGTTACACATGTAGTACGAGAATTTTTTAGGCCCCGTCTCCCCCTCTACTTCGAAGTAATTGCAATCGTTACATGCATACAGGCCTATATCAAGTTATTCTAATTACTTTATATCAGAAAAAATTTCGATGTTGTTTAAATTAGCAAATACAAATAAACATGGCAAATGCGCACAGTAAATTGTAAGTGGAAGTGACGTTTCCAATTCTCATGAAAATCGAAAATTAAATGAAGCAACTTTGAGTTTTGCATGAATTGATACATAACATAATTGTATTGTACCGAATGTATTTCTTTTATTTCCTCGAATAAAAAGAATATCACTATGACACGATTTTAAGGGTACATGATTGTAACACAGTACATGCTGTTTTACACGGAAGAGCGCCTAAAATATATACATTCCGAGCTTTCAGAATACGAGAGAAAAAAATGAATAATTAGAATTTTTTTAACAAATGCAAAATTGTTTCCGAGAAAGCCATGTAGTTGCATACAAATATTCCAAGCCATTCTTTCGTGTTTATTGGACTAAAAGAGATTATTTAAAAATTTCCTCTCATCGCGATACGTATAACCCCCCTTCCCTCAAATGATACAATGTTTTCCTTCAGAGTCGAGAATGTCAATTGGTTAGTTTGTTCAGGTACGTACAGGTCAGGACTGGTGTTGAAATCCATGATTAATCCATAACCTATTATAATGTTAACCAATAATCATCGTGACATTTTTTTTATTTGCAGGTTAACAAATAAATGAAACAAAGATTAGTATGCGTCACTAAACTTTCCTATATATCTAAAACTTGTGCCGATTAGAGTGTTCAATCGAGCATCGAAATATGTACATGTACTATATGTATTAGTACATTTTTGCTATTTTAGTTTTGCTTTGCATTTCCGACAATTAATAATGTCATTTTTAACATTCTTTATTTCATTCTGGATTTTTACACTATATTTCTAGCAATTTAAAGTTAACAAAGAAGATGCATTTTTAATAGAATATATTTGGTTAAAGTAACACAAGTGAACTTGTGATGAAAATTTATTAAACGTAAGTCAAGCAATAAAAAGTTAAAGTTTGTATTTTGAAAAATAAATCAAATCAAGTCACATAGAACAAAGACAGGTTGTAAAGCTCACACACGGACACACACACAAACGTTTTGGTAACTTAGTTCAGAGTAAAACTATATTTTCTTGATGATTGTCATAAAAACTGACTGGATTTCAAATTTCACACATACGCAATTTATCTCTACAAGTCAGACGCTCTTTGATGTAGAGGATTGACACTAATTCCTTAGATTGATTGATTGTATACTATTAATTTAAATATTTCACTGAATATATTGCCGGTGGGGCTGTAAATTTGGGCCTATGCTCGGCACTTGCGGCCTTTGAGCAAGTGAACTTGTGATGAAAATTACTATTTCCTTTTTACTAACGTATAGTCAATGTCAATAAAAAAAATAATTCTATAAAATTAAATTCTGTTTAAACAATATAAAGCACTATCAGCGCAAAGACAGACTAAAAAAAAATCAGAGGTGAGATCAAGACACCACCTCAACGAGACAGTTGTGTATACGTTCTCATCGAAATGTTTTGAACCTCCAATGTACATGCATATGTTTTGCATGTACTGTAATATGTAATAAGTCTTTAAGGAAATCTCATGTAGGAAACCTGACTTATATTCTAATATTTTCTAAATTTTTTTTATTATTATTCGTATTTCTCAATTTATCATGTTCGAATTACATGTATTTATTTTTTTAGGGAACATTAAACCTTATTCATCAGCCAGTCTGTCCATCTGTCACGAGAACTGTAAACTTGATAATATCTATTGAATGAGTTGATATAAGACTTTGATATTTCACATGTGCATTATTTATGACATCTGATTTTCAAATATACTGTGATTTTTGACCCTGTGACCTTGATCTTGGAGCTTGACCTACTTAAAAAAATAACATTACTTTAAATTGACCATAACTTTTGAAAGCTTCCATTTTATAAAAATGTATTAACTGTGACAATACCTTTCAAAACTCACTGATTTTTTACCCTTTGACCTTGAAGTTTGACCTGCTTTTCAAAAACATTAACAATACTCATACCTTTTGAATGAGAAGAGACAGGGCTTTTATTTTATACCTGTGTATTACCTAAGACAACTCTTTTCTAAATACACTGACTTTTGACAACTTGACCTTGAGGCTTGATCATAACTTTTTAATGAGAAGAGATAAGGCTTTCATATTACACAAACATCACATGTACGTAACCTGTGATAAAATCATTTCAAATACTAGTTTATCATGAACTTTGACCTAGAAGTTTATCCGGCTTTTCCAAAATTCAAACATTGCTTAAAATTGACCATAACTTTTTACACATGTGTATTAGCTGTGACAAGGCCTATCTAAACAAAAGATATGGCTTAAGTCATGCAGAGTGTGTTATGGCCTTGAATCAAGGTCATTTAATAATATGATAAGATATTTTGGCTGGATGCATTGTTTGAAAAAAACGTGTGAATTTGTCAATACGGTAGCACACAAATGGGATATGCTCATCACCAGCGTGTGTCATGGTGTGACCCAAAGCCATTCTGACAAGGTCAAGGTCGCAAACATTCCTTTACTATCCTTTTTTTAATAGTAAAATATAATAAGATGATATCTACCCTTAAAAGATTGCTTTAAAATTAGAACGTGGCATTTAATTTAATTTAATCAATATTTTATTATGTAAGTAAGATTACATAATTGGATTGGACATCAGGCATGGCCTATATAAGTCCTCTCCAAGGTCAAGGTTACAAATGTTAAGAATTGACAATGATTTACAATGACGAAAAAATTTCCTTATAAGTTACATTAATTTATAGTAAAACATAATAAGATGATATCTACCCTTAAAAGATTGCTTTAAAATTAGAACGTGGCATGACCTTGACTCAAGGTCATTTCTTCATGCCAGCTTAACGGAAGACCTACTCGTTGCTTTGCAACGAGCTCGGCTCAAGAACGACAAAATTATTACTGCAGTCTATAATACTAATATATACTTATATTCTGAGTTTAAACACATTTCATCAAAAAATAGAAAAATTACGGCTATATCTATTATATTGGTCATTTCACGTGTTGCACGTGCGCGCTCTTGCAAGCACGTGCGCGCAAAATGACCTTGATTCCGCAAATCTACATGACATGTCTACTTACCCTAAAAAGGTTTTACCTGACATCAGATGTACAGTTTACAGAGATCATTAGCGGACAAATAAGTACCCAGGAAGAAGAAAAATAATAATAAGAAACAGATAAAAACAATATGTTCCCCAACTTCGTTTGGGGAACATAATTACGCATAAAAAACAAGTTGACGATTGAAAAGTTACAGACATTACGTTAATTATAGCTAAATGGTTGTTAGATGTTTCAAGTAAAATATCTAAATCTGAAACAGGTGTGTCAGACTGAATGGTATCTTTAATTCCAAGCTCAGTGCCGTGATACACAGCAGAATAATTTCTGTCATACTAAAAAATTTTAAAAAAATATATATTTCAGCTCTTAATCTTCCACACGTGTAAGCTTCTGTATAAATCTCGACAACATTAACATGACTTTTTCTCAGGCATTTTCGCAACATAAAAGCTTCGTGATCAATCATAACATAACTATCGGAAAATCCCTTCTGACATATTTCATTTGCAGATTTTATTTGATAAATAAATATGTCAGAAAGGACAGGGAGAAAATAAGCATGATCAGCAGCATTTGAAAGGTTTTTGATTTGAATGTTTAAAATGAATTTTTTTTCAAAATTTTCGACTCTTTTCTTCAATTATTAATAATAAAGATCTGATAGGCAAGAAGAATAGATAAAGAAAAGTAATATATGAAAAATAATAAAAGAGATGCTCAAAATTGTTGTAAGACAAATATCCTCTTTCAAGTAAAACAATTTTGTAAAATAAAATAGGTAATCAGAATTTCGAAGACGGTCAAAACTTCTGAGGATTAAAATGTCCGTCATTAAAGAAAAAATTTTCTAGTATGCTGCATAGCCTTACAGGCCAACACCAATCCTAATAAATGCATTTAGGAAATCTTTCCAAAATGTCAAATTTGTTTAAAGATTTCATTTTAAACTATTTCTTTTCCAATATATATATATATATATATATATATATATATATATATAGAAAGCACAAAGAAATGCACTTATACATGGATACCCACTTCCGCCCCAGCCCGGGGTTGAACTTTCGACCTTCGGAATCTGTCTCCTAGCAGTGCAGGAACAGCGCGCTAGACCGCTCGGCTATCTAGGCAAGTCAAAAAACTTGCTTTCGATGCCGATGGAATTCTCGCGGCGCTGCCCTACACTACACGGTCATTGAGAATAGAAGTGAGATACAGTTATTTGGACATTAGTCCAAAAAACCATATTACACAAACATCACATGTACGTTCATTTCATTCATTGAGAATAGAAGGGAGATACAGTTATTTGGACATGACCGTGTAGTGTAGGGCAGCGCCGCGAGAATTCCATCGGCATCGAAAGCAAGTTTTTTGACTTGCCTAGATAGGCGAGCGGTCTAGCGCGCTGTTCCTGCACTGCTAGGAGACAGATTCCGAAGGTCGAGAGTTCAACCCCGGGCTGGGGCGGAAGTGGGTATCCATGTAATAGTGAATTTCTTTGTGCTTTCTATATTAATATTTCTTCACTTAGGGCAGTTATATTAGTTTAAGAGTTGTTGTAAATTGTGCTTTATAAATAATAATTAATTTCATTACAACATGTATTGGTAACAATCCTCTGTTAAAACTAATGTCCAAATAACTGTATCTCACTTCTATTCTCAATGACCGTGTAGTGTAGGGCAGCGCCGCGAGAATTCCATCGGCATCGAAAGCAAGGTTTTTGACTTGCCTAGATAGCCGAGCGGTCTAGCGCGCTGTTCCTGCACTGCTAGGAGACAGATTCCGAAGGTCGAGAGTTCAACCCCGGGCTGGGGCGGAAGTGGGTATCCATGTAAATGTGAATTTCTTTGTGCTTTCTATATTAATATTTCTTCACTTAGGGCAGTTATATTAGTTTAAGAGTTGTTGTAAATTGTGCTTTATATATATATATATATATATATATATATATATATATATATATATTTTTACATCAACTGATATATACATTCCTATAAATTTAAAGAGCGCGAATATTTGGGTAAGTATTTATTAAGACATGTCAGTGATAGAAAGGTTAAAATAGAATAATGAGCATATTGATAAGTTAAAAGAGGTCCTTTTATCTCCGATCGATTATTTCAATCACATTTCAGTGTAACTAATCAACAATCTTCGTCATTATTGATCACTTCCTGGTCTTTTTCGTAGGCTGACCAACCTTCATTTCAAATTATCGTAAAGTTTGTTATTGAATGTTTTCACCTCATACTTTAAGCCTAAAATCTGTATTCTTTAAACAGGTCGGAGAGAATACTCGAAATCGGGTATTATCCCTGAAATCGCGTATAATACTCGATATTAGGGTATCGTTGAATCCGCGAAATCGGGTATTCCGTGCAACTTTCTTTAAAAACTAAAGAATAAAGCCACGGCGCATTATGCTAGTAACTGTTACTTGTACATCAGTATCTTGTGGATTTATTTTTATTAAACTTAATTCATACGGTTGTCAAATAATTTTAAAATCACACGACAAACACTGCTGGGGTAACAAAGAGGACACAATGGCGTTTATATTTTTCAATATATTTTCTAAAAACAAATAACTACACTTCCTTTGTCTTTACTTCCCATTAAATTATTACATATACTTAATTTTCTAATTTGTGCACTATTCCTAAAACGTGAAATTTTAAAGAAATTAAACGACTAACGCCGTGTTATGTATTTTTACTGAAAAATGTATGGCGTCCCTTTCACGTGAAATATAAATTATTCCTAACAGTTAGAGAGTACAGTATAAGCGAGTCATAATTGTATATCTCTACCATAATAGAATACCAACGTTATTATAAAGAAGAAAATAAAATAAGATTAAATAAATACCCACGGGAAAACAGTTTGAAAATAGCTAATTGAAGGTGAGTATCTTTTTTATGTCAATTTAGCATGAAATTTTTATTCAAAGACACCGTAAATTTTTTGGTTGCATTTTAATCGATACAAGATATGCTATTTTACCTTTATTTTATGCATTTGTGTGAAAATTGAGAGCGAGAAGTCATATGAACAGGATTTTATTTTTTTTTTTGGAAAGGGGGGGGGGGTTAAATAAAAGTAAAATTTTTACATCTTTTCATGATCTTATAATACATTGAATTTATCAATATAGATCGAGGTACAGCATATTGAAATATGAATTACATAGTCAAGTTTTCATATTTCTTAGAGTTTTTACGTTTATGAACATGTTAATGAACAAACTGAAGTAATGGAGTGTTCAATTGCCTCGGAAACTCTTGTCTTACTTTTTGGAAATATAATTCCTCATCGGACATTAAAATTTCATACAAATCTTAGCCACTTCCTTTCTTTATTATACTATTTGATAGACAGGGTAAATTTTACCTCTTTACCTTCTATATTTTTTTTTTATCGCTATCTTATACCTCATTATAATATGCTAATTCAACGCACTATCTTATTGGTTCTAGACAATATGTCACATTTTTCTTTTAGTTATTTTATCTGTGATACTTATTACTCATGGCAATAACTTTTCCTAATACTCATCTGTAATGAAAAAATGTGTTTAAAAAATAAACATGAATTCTAGTTACTTGTAGTCTCATTTTGTGTTAGAAAATAACAGGTTGCTTTTTGTTTACCTACAGTGTATATGATTTTTATTTGATGAATACATCTTCCCTACGATTAAAAATATATGACCGAGTTTAACCGACCGTGACATTCAAAGAGAGGTCTCTTGGACACATGTAGAACACAGTCGAAGTTGTTTTGTCAGAGGTGGTCAAGAAGCCTTTAGACCCCCCCCCCCCTTTGAAGTCGCCAAGAAATGGTAAAATATTGATGACTTAGCGAAATTAAACGATCAACAGTACTGTTATGTTCTCTAATAAGCTGTATTCCTGAAACTATGACTGTCTCTGCTAAAATGTTGAAGACATATTCTGCAAATATGTTTGAATGATAAATAAAAAAGAAAAGATTTTCAAAAAAAGAGAAAGAGGGTTCTTTTAGCCGAAATTTTGGACATTTGTATCATTACATTATTTATACATTCATAAATAAATTTGATTTTATGCACAAGATGAATGTGAAAAGTAATTAATGACGCATAATTGGATACGATAGACAATCCCTTGTTTATACATTGCATCATATCTGGTGTGTGAAATGCGTTTCCGTATAATTTGAATTATTTACAAATTGTTCATGTCTGTCGTGTTGATGTGGAATTATTATAGATTCCTGAATTCTGATACTTTACAGTTCTGTTGTGTTGGGAATGAACATTAGGAAGATGCATATACTTTCAACATAAGGAAAAATATAAAGCAAATCGAACGCCTTTTTGTGTGCAGATCATGAAATGTACTGAGCTCCACGGATATTTGTTGTCCCGAGCGCATTAATCTTGAGGCCCAAAGTCTTACTTGGCTAGCGATACCTTTAGAAAACATGTGTATCTAGATGAAAGTTAACTCGGCAACATGCGCCATCCCATTGTTTAAGTTTTATTAGGTGATTACACCTCCTATACCCGATTTCGCGGATTCAACGATACCCTAATAGCGAGTATTATACGCGATTTCAGGGATAATACCCGATTTCGAGTATTCTCTCCGACCTGTTAAAGCGGCAATGTGACGCACAAAGGGAATATTGACAAATTTAGAAATTTTGCATGACCCTTGTTAATTTTGTTCAATTTCTAAGAGTATTAGGTTTCAGAAAATTACAGGTTTCAGAACGTAAACATTCTATTTCTAAGGAGAAAAATAAAAGTAAAAATAATTTTTGTATGCCTCAGACCAAAAATATTGCTCAATACTTCTTCCACCCAATTGTACGCGTGCGCAGAAAAGCTGAATAAGTTTCCATAGTTACCATGGTCTCAAGTACCCAGGATTGAATGTAATTAGACCAGATATTTAGAGGCAATCTTTTTAAAACGTTGTTAGAACATATTTCCTCACCTTTGCATGCTCCAGTTAAATGTTGTTTACAAGTTTGAGCTAAAAGTAAAAGTGGTGTGACCTTGACATATACGACAACAACGAAACGGGAGATACAACCTTTGTTTTCCCGGCACTTATATCGTGCAGTTTTTTTTTGCAGTTTAATTGTCACATCTTAGCTAAATACTCATAATTTTAATAAGTCTTTCTCTGTATGCTACAGATATCTTAAAAGAAAGACATGATTTTGACTCATTGTGTCCTTTTAAATTTTTATTATTTTAAAAATAAGGTTTATTTTTGGTTTTTTAAACGTCCCTTCGACAACTTTTCATTCATATTATACAAAGTTTATATTATATGGTATAACATGTGAACTTAAGTACAATTAAAAGAAAAAGATGACTGCATGTCTCGTTTAATTTCGTATTGCAAAAAACCTAAAAGTACAGAAATTGCTTATATTTATTAGTTTGCATCTAAAATATACACCATTCACAGAGAGGTTTTATTTTCAGTCGAATTTAGCAAGATCTAATTTAAATGTAAAAATATTGTTTCAGAATGAAATTTTCTGTAAAGCAAAATAAAAATTACAAATTTAATCATCATGTTGGTATTTTACTTAATAATACTACTAGACGGATAAAGTTCATACACATACTGTATACCCAAAACCAATTGATATAAAGCGCAACAAATAATGGGAAATAAAAAGTGGAGATCATGATGATCCACTCAAACTTTATTTTCTAATTTCAAAACTCATATAATTTTTTCTGTTCTATTCTAGAATCTAGTACAGGTTTAAAAGAAAATTATATAATAAAGTTCCTGCTGCCCACTTAAGTTATCTTTATTGCATTCGTATAGAAAAGGAAAGTTGTAAAACTAAGTAAATATTTCTTAGTTCTTATATCTACCGTTCAAGGTAACTCAGTCGGTAGAGCGCTCGCTCCGTGATCGGGAGGTCGTGAGTTCGTATCTAAGTGACCTAGTCGTTAAAATAGGTAGCAACTGTTCCTTCGCCATGCACTCGGCACTTTGAAGTGAAAGTTGCGGGTCCTTCGGATGAGACCTTGAAAACCGAGGCCCCGTGTCAGCGGCAGGCGTTGGCACGATAAAGATCCCTCACTGCTCAATGGCCCTGAGTACCGAGTAAAGGTCAAAATTTGAAGCCCTTCACCGGCCTACGGTGACGTCTCCATATGAGTGAAAAATTCTCGAGAGGGACGTTAAAGAATATACAATCAATCATAGTAAGCATATCATTTCGCATTACGTAAGATTCTTAACTATCAGTGCCATTACCACGCAAGCAATCCAATTATATAAAGCTTTTCAAATCTCTACAGCCCCAAATGTAGACAAGGCACGCTCCTACAAAAAAAAAATATTAAAATTAATGTAATTGTTGATGTTAGCCTTGCATTTACGCAGAGGTCTATTAGACAATAGTATATAATGGACTGTAGATGTGAAGTTTTTTTTTTAATAAATAGTACACAAGTTCGTCTTTGAAAACTCCGTATTTTGTGTTTTTGTGCTTCCTTGATTTTACGCCGCCCAGCAACCAATAAGTTTTAAAGGGTTGTCCGATTAGCAAGGTCAATGATACATGTAGAAAGAACGAAATAAAGCAGTTCACTAACATCTATACATTTATCAATTATAATTAGATAATTAAAAATGTTATTTAAACATGATAATTACTGCATAAGTTACTTGTATTTTTTACGACCTACAATGTAAGTAAAGTATTATTACGGTCATTATACCCCCGCTTGAAAAGTGGGAAGGTATACTGTAATCGGTACGTCCGTCCGTCTGTTTGGTATCTTGCAACTATGAAAAATAGAATTCTGAGGTGAGAGTTGTTTACTAAAAAGATATTGAAAGTTGTGTTTTTGCATAGAAAGAAAGAAATGAAACTGACTGAGAAGTATTCCTTTTACATACAATAGCCAAATTAAGAGCAATTCTTTTTAAACTAAAAGCACAACATTAGTTTAAATTCTGAAGTGTATACTAGTACATAATTTTAAAAAGAGTCTGTCTACCCTATCAACGTATACTTGTTTGAGACTAACATTTTATGTTAGTGATAGTTCGTTTTTTATGAGCTTTTGGTTTGATAGGATATTTACATTTCAGCTCTTCTTTAAAAGGACTTCGATTGCTCTTTCTTTCTTCTTTTTTTAATTTTCTATGATTTAAAGTAGTAGATAAATAATTCTGCAATATAAACGTCGATAAAGATTACGATTTTGTTCTTTTTTTTTTTTATCTTACTGTTTATGCTTGCTGTCCTCTCTTATCTACCAATGGTTAGTTTTATTCCAAGATAAAGCGCAGGTAAAGTGATAAGTTTGAAAATAATAAATACAAAATTGAAGATTACGAGTACAGTTAAAGATATGAATCAAATAAGATTTATAACCATAAGCAAGCTGATAAGTAGTTCATTCGAAATCGGGAATGCAATGTGGCTTGTTTTGATTTTCCCTGCTTTTGCAGGTGCAATCCTTATACCAGAGGGCTGCAAAAACATCCCATTATGTGGGCAGCTACCTTGGTCGGAGTGGGGCCTCTGTAGTCATACCTGTGGAGGGGGATCTCAAACCAGGAAGAGAGAGGTTTGTGGTTTACCAGAATGGAATGAGGAAAATGTAGAGGACCATTGCGGGAAACCACTTCTGCTGGAGTACAGAGTTTGTAATACGAATTGCTTCAATGGTGGTATATTTGCCGATGACATCTGCATCTGTAAACATGGAAAAACTGGGAGATGCTGCGAAAATGGTAAGAATTTGTTCTTCTTTTTAAAGCCATATATGGCGTATGATATGTACAATGAAAATTGTTACACTAAAATTATAAGAACTTATTATTTGTATCATTACTTTATATAAAGATAGAACTTTTCCGTAAATTACAAAATCTAAGTCAATTGTGTTATAAAAATATCACAATTTAATTTGGGTTCTCGGAATTTTCTCCGACTCTGAAGAAAATACAAAAGATTTAAATAACACAATACAGAGAAGATAAAATCATATTATTAGATGAAACGCGGTGTTCTCTACGAAAGCCTATTAGGATCAATCTATAGAAAAAAAAATTAAAAGGCGTTATAACGCCTTTCGAAAAGGCGTAATAACGCGAAAAAAGGCGTTATAACGCCTTTTGAAAAGGCGTTAAATTACGCCTTTCCATTCCAAAAGGCGTTATTACGCCTTTTTAAAAGGCGTTATAACGCCTTTCTAAAAGGCGTTGGCATTATTACGCCTTTCAGAAAGGCGTAATAACGCCTTTTGGAAAGGCGTTATTACGCCTTTTTAAAAGGCGTTATTACGCCTTTCCAAAAGGCGTTATTACGCTTTTTTTAAAGTCGTTATAACGCCTTTCCAAAAGGCGTTATTACGCCTTTCCATCCTAAAAGGCGTTATTACGCCTTTAGAAAACGAGTTATTACGCCTTTCCAAAAGGCGTTATTACGCATTTTATTTTCAATACATGACTAAACATATTTAGCCAACCGGGGGGGGGGTGCAGAAATCTTACCTTTGGGACATGAATCTCACAATTAGATATAGAACTAATTTAATTCTCAAAAGATAATTAAAACAGATAGCAATTAGATTTCCAGGAAAAAAGAATTTTAAATGCGTCATATATTTTCAATGTTGAACCAACTAAGTCAGTCTTTTTTTAATACAAGGCACACCTTTACCAAGGGTCATTGCTCATTATACCCAGGCAAATAGTTTGCCTGCTTTTTTCCAAGAGAGAAAAACATCTTCAAATGACATGAATTTTAATACATGGCAAGCAAAGCTCCAAGATACATCTGCCTATATCCTAGATCTTCACTAGTAGAGTGTAGCCTTCTCTTAATACGAATGTAAACAGTTTGCAGTGAGATGTGCAGGAATATAGAGAATTGCATAAATAAAGATGATTTTGATTAAATCTTTCATATATTTATTAACATAAAATAACGCCTTTTCATTTTCCTTTTCAAGTACGCCAGTAGTACGAGTGCGAATGGGGTACCCCCCTCCACACATACACACTTTTTGGGGAAAAGACTTGCTAGAGTTTAAATTTCATAATTAACTATTGGTTGCTTGGTTCCTGAACATTTTGTTGCAGTATGTAAAACTGTGGCAAATTATTGCATTTAAATAAAGTTTTACCGAGAAGTCCCTCCACGAGTTTGGCCAGTAGAGGGGGGATGGGGCTATTAAAAGCACGAGCCTGTTAAATGCAAAATAAAAGTTAATCAAAAAGCGTAATAACCCTTTTAGAAAGGCATAATAACGCCTTTTAGAAAGGCGTAATAACGCTTTTCAGAAAGGCGTAATAACGCCTTTTGGAAAGGCGTTATAACACCTTTTAAAAAGGCGTAATAACGCCTTTTGGAAAGGCGTAATAACGCCTTTTAAAAAGGCGTAATAATGCCTTTTGGAAAGGCGTAATAACGCCTTTTAGAAAGGCGTAATAACACCTTTTGGAAAGGCGTAATAACGCCTTTTAGAATGGAAAGGCGTAATAACGCCTTTTATAAAGGCGTAATAACGCCTTTTAAAAAGGCGTGATAATGCCTTTTGGACTAGAAAGGCGTTATTACGCCTTTTTCGCGTTATTACGCCTTTTAAATTTGTTTTCTCTCTAGATTGATCCTAATAGGCTTTCGTAGTTCTCCGTGTTCAGAATTGTATGAACATTTTTTATTTAAATGTATTAATTATATTTCTTTATTAATTTTGTATTTTTCAAAAATATATTTTTTTGATCAGTTACGCCATATATGGCTTTAAGATAATTAAATCTGAAACACACTTTCTCAAAATCTTCTTTGCTTTCAAAGAAAATGTAAACCGCTTTTTTTTTAAATATTATTTTCAATAAAATGATCTGGCTTATCAAAGATGGCTATAGAGATACAGTGTATAGTAGTTATATATTTAGTTTATTCACGTTAGCAAAAGTATTTTTCCACTTACATATGTATTATGTCATATTTATTTTAAATCTCATTTGCATGAAAGAAAAACTTACCTTTCATTTTTTTTTTAATAGTTTGATTATTTTACAAAATGTTTGTGTGTAGTATTTTCTCGGCTTTTATGGAAGAACCATCAGGCTGATATCGACAGTATTTAGCACTGAAATATATATTCTTATGCAATTGTTTTGTAAAACACGTTTTGACTGGCTAAAGCACTGATGTTTGAAGCCTTAAAACGAGAATTAACGTATGGAGGGTAATCGTGTTCAAAAATCCAGACTTGTAAGATTGTAAATGCAATCTTGTAAGTTTGTAAATCAAAACTTGTAATTGTATCAGTTTCATAGTTTACATATGTAAGTAGGTAATTTAGACATCCTTGGAACCATGTAGTTCTGAAAATACAACTGTGTTTGACTTTAAGTTCAAAATATGAATGTGTGTATCTTTGATGTTGTAAACTTTGTTTTCCGGAATTTATATTCCCGCGCTCTGAATAAAACGCAAAGACAATTCACAATTCTACAAATGTAAAGTCTACAGTGTTTGTCGAATTTTGATCACAAGAAACTATGGAGGGGTGTCGGTGCCATAATTTCTCTTTAATATACTTGTTTCATTTTTTAAATATTATTATTATAACTTTTTTCCATATGAAATAAATTCCAACGACTTCATTTTTTATTTCTTATTTTAGTTCTAACTTCTTGTTTATATTTTCCAGGATCCGGGGAAGGGCGATATGCCGTGCCCCAATAATTTTGCCGATATAAAGAATACTATAAATATAAATATAAATGTCAGGTATATTTCAGCTGATATTGATATAACAGTCATGATTTTAAATTAGGACTGAGAATTTATTTTCACTTCAACAAGTCTAAGGACCGAAGTAGAAAAGGGGGCAAAATGTTGGGTTCTCCACTTGTTGTGTGGAAAATAATCATGAGCAAATGTTTTGATATGAAAATGCATCTATTGGCTGCATTCCCCCTCCCAAACACACTTTTTCTTGCATATTCACCACATTCTCGCTAATTCTTGCATTGAAAAAAAGTTTCTGAAAAGTTATCATGAAAGATCCCAAACATCGCTTTTACAGAGGAAGTTTTACATGTACCACTTTATTTAATTAATATTTGTTTGTTTGTCATTTCCTTTGGGGGGAACCCCACCTCCCTTTCCCCCGAGGAATATTGATACGTAACTGCATCTACTGAATGTTTTTTCTAATATGATATTATTGCAATTATAATTAAGATCTAAACTGGGGCACTGATCATAGTTGCCTAATGGTTGGGCGTTAGCCTCGTAAGCCATGGCCGGGAGTTCAGAGTTGGATTGTTTTAAGTATCAACTCAACCCTCTCCCCCAAACATCCCCAATGAAAAAAAGTCTTGTTTAAATTGAGAGGGCACAAGCATATAATAGATATATTTTATATTGTATTCTATATAAATGTATATCGGCAAAATCGCCCCCCTCCCCCCCCCCCCCGGGCCCCTACGGCCATGAAGGAAATAAAATAAAAACTGGAAAATATAAACAAAGAAGAAGTTAGAACTTAAAAATAAGAAATAAAAAATGAAATCGTTCAAATTTACATGTATTTGATTTGGAAAACAAGAAGTTATAATAAAAAAAAAATAAAAATATTAAAAAGGGAATTGTGGCACTGATCGCCCTCCATAGTTTTTCGTAATAAAAATTCGACAAACATGCAGACTTTACATTTGAAGAGTTGTGAATTCTCTTAGTGTTTTATTCAGAGCGCGGAAATATAAATTCCGGAAAAGTTTACAACATCAAAGATACACACATTCATAATTTGAACTTAAAGTCAACACAGTTGTAATTTCAGAACTACAGGCTTGGAAGTCTGAATTACCTACTTACATATGTAAACTATGAAACTGATATGATTACAAGTTTGGATTTACCCCCTGCGAGACGATCATGAATAATTCATGAATTTCCATGAATTTTTCATGAATTTTATTCATGAAATGTATATGAAATGTTCATGAAGATCCTATGAACTTATTATTGGACATTTTCAAATCATGAATTTTTATTCATGAAAGAATATTGATGAATATTCATGAATATTTTTTTTCATGAATAATTCATGAAGAGTCATATTCATGAACATTCATCATTTCAAGAATGTCCAATAATAAGTTCATTGGATCTTCATGAACTGTTCATGAATATTTTGATGAATTTTTTCAGGAATGTTCATGAATGAATAAAATTCATGAACCATTAGCATTCATGAATATTCTTGCTTATTTGTGAACAAAAAATGCAATATTATTATTCATGTTTATTCATGAAAATTCATGAAGTCATGCTAAAAAAGTAACAGTAGATGATTTATAATACAGCATCTTGAAAGATTTCACAGAAATGTTGTTTGTTTTCCAACCATGGCCACAAAATCTTTGTTAAATAACTTATAAGACAATTCTGACATATTAAACCATAGTAAATGAGTACTGTAGTTCATTCCAGGTAAAAGTATAAAAAATTTCAATTCAAATGCAACTCTTTGCAGAATGTTTAACCTTACTTGGTCAAAAGGAGAGGGGGGTCCTTCCTCAGCATGTTTCAAAATGTGTCTAAATGCCAGAAATTGAACAGTTTTTAATTCAAGTCTAGGAGAAAAGTTTGTTCAGCACCAGGGTAACAGTTTTAAGTGCTTTCAAGCAGTTCAAGCAGAAATGGTCAATTCAAAAATCCTTCTTGTCTCTCCATGTGGAATTTCCAGAATTTCATCATTTGGATCCTTTGATTGAAAATCATTCATATTTTCATTTCTTTTTTTCTTTCTTTTTCAAGAGCTCAGATTTTTTTGGCAGCCAGAGTTTCTTTTCTTCTGCTCATCAACATTTGTGAACTGCTTCTCTTTTTCCTTCAAAAAGAAATATTTTTTGAAAATACCCATGATTGTAAAACATGACCTGTTTGTATTTTCTTGCATTTTAGTTTCATTTAATTTTGCATCAGAGGCACTTTCAAATTAAAACATTCTGAGTGGAATTTAAGCCTATTTTCTTGGACCGCCATTTTGTAGATCAATCAGGCCTATGAATGTTTTGAGTCAGTCAATAATTAATGTATGTTATATGGTTAGATCCGAACTCGGAGCAAAGTTAAACAAAAATTGCATTAAAAAAAGACATTAATTTATCATAATGTGCTTGAATTAGTTGTTATTTTACAAATAGACAGTAACATTTACAGATAGATTTCTGACTCAGTGATTACCTCCATTTTTTGTCACTCACCAGTTATGAAGGAGATCGATCCTTTATATAGTCTTCCTTCTTCATATTCTGTTATTTTCTTAAAAAGTTGACAAAGATCAGTGACTATGCAAATTATAGATCACAAATACCGATCCTTCCACTCTACAAATTCCCACTTCCAACGTCTCGCGCGTTTTCAAGTTTGTTTGCGCCTATTCAAAAATGTACGGTAGAGCTAAGAAATACGTTAGTTTCGAATTTCCAAGATTTCTGTTAAAAAAAATAACAAACACTATCTGAATAATTTTTCACTGAAAATAAATTTTTTATATCAAAATAATTTTTATCAATGAAGAATTCGAATTTTATACGTCATAAATTATACATGTATTGACTTTTAGTTTCGTATAGCAAGTATGGCGGCCCCCTATGACATGATAATAACAATCTCTCGCCCTCAGACATAATATTCTGAGCTGTGAAGACGCATAGGAGAATTTAAAAAATGTTGTCTATGGTGATGCAGTGTTTGTTTAATAAAAATCAAATAAAAACACGAAATGTTTAGAGATTTCATTATTTATTTTTTCAGATGGTGAAAGAATGTTATTAAATATAAATTTTACCAGGGGCTTGTTCAACAATTGCATCTGCATGCAAAAGTTGTATTATGAGAGTAATGAGTGTTTTCTGTCAATCATTTTTGTCAATTATTTTAGTCTTCATGAAAATCCATGAACATTCATACCACCTTGAACTCTACATTTTTCTGTCTTTAAAATGAAAATTACCAATATTCATATATATTCATCATTTGTTCATGAACTACATTTTATGAATATGTTCATGAATAAAGTTCATGAACCATCTTTATGAACCAGTCATGAACCATTCATGAACACATCATGAATGTTCATGAACGATTCATAAAAGTTCCTGAAATTATGAATTTCACCTCGCAGGGGACAAACTTACAAGATTGCATTTACAAATTTACAAACTTACAAGATTGCATTTACAAATTTACAAGTCTGGATTTTTGAACACGATTGCCCTCCATATTAACGAGTGAAAACTTTTTTTATTTGGACGTCTTAGTAGAGCGACGCAAATACACAATGTTTCATGACGTTTTTCAGATAACAAAACTCAACAAAATTAGACGTAAACAACAAACAAAATGCATGGATTGCATTAGAATGGGAATAATTAATCTTCTGATTTGGAATTTGCTACCGTTAATGATGATTTAACGGCCAGAAACATCCGTTGTACCAAGTTTGCGACCGTTGAATTAGTATTAACGGTGGCAAAAACAAAATTGGAAGATAGTTATTCCCTAATTTTACAAGTACATGTACATGTGTATTTCATTATATGAGGGTTGTCCCATAAAATCGCGGACAAAACGTTTTTTCGAAAAATAATGGGCGCACTAAGCTGAAAATATCAGTAAATGTTTATTTATCATATTTAAGTGCATGAAATGTTTTTTTATTAAAATAGAGGCAAAAATAAAGATTTTATTATGCTTGAATGAGCACGGGGTATTGTCCTACGGCGCATGGTCAAAAAACCAAGGTTTTTGTAAAGAATACACAAGTTTGAATTCAAAATAAAAGTTTTAAATACATCTGATTTGGATTAAAATTATCCTAATTCAATTCCACAATCAATTTTGTAGTCTTTGTAAAAATGTCAAGGCATTTGATTAATTTTTGGCAGTTTCTCGAGCATTCGAAATGGTAATTTGGTAAACACAACACACGAAAAATGGCGACGTTTTATGACGTTACGGCGCACCGGAGAGCAGTTCAGTTTTATTTCGATGTTGTAATGACACCTTAAGAGACTTGAAATGACCATAGAAGAAAAAAGATTATAAAAATATCACCGTATCTTAAGTATACAAATGAAATGGGAGTTTTCTTAGCGAAGTCTTTTTGATCGAGTCCCTGGGGAGTACAAAACATACGGACAAACTCCTATTGTTATAGCAAAAGACGCTGTCACAGTAGACCGCCGATGTGAGATTTTCTATTAGTTGAATGATGGTGAGAATATTGTCCGTAACTTACTAATAAATCTTCAGATGATCGCATGATGGTGCCAATATTGGTTCTTCGACTGTTCATGGAGACTTAAGAATGTGTATCAATGAAATTCCTAAATTCAAGTCGGACTCATCCAACTTCATTTTCGGCAAAGATAAAACATGACGTTGTTTTAGACACTTTGACGTTATAATCCATGCGCCGTAAGGTGATACAATACATGGCATAAAATCTCAGAATTTGTTTATTTATGCATATATCTATTTGAAATTTGCTATGTATATTACTAAAATATGTACTAAATAATAGTGAAAATTTCAGAAAGCAGTGATGTTTATTTTTCACACTAGACAACTTGTCCACGATTTTACGGGACAACCCTCGTATATACATCGGTATATACAAAAACTTTTGTTATATCTTATTTATTTCACGTCATACTAGTATGTTATCCAAATTTGGTAGAAATATTTTAACAGTAAATCTAATTGATTTGTGTCAATTTAAAAAAAAAATCAAGATTTATTTATCTAGATTACTTATCTTATCTAGATTTTTAAAACGCAAAAATCGGATCGCGGAGCATGTCAAAATTTAAAGCAAGATATAAACAATATGAGTGGGCATTGGATTATACTGTGTACAGTGTATATAGGGATAGTATTTTTTTTTTTTTAAAGAAATTCTTGACGCTATGTTTTGACATTAAATTGCCCTTAATTTTAACCTTGCTCCGCGGGTACAAAACACGTTGATTTTAAAATAAAGTTAATTGATTTCTGTGAAACTTCCCACATCAACAAAACAAAAAAAATTATATATTATATTGTGCTAATTTTAAATTTCCAGTGAGTAAGATTAGGAAGATTGATATCATGTTCACGAACGTTTCGAACAGCCCTGTATTTGTATTTTGTAATATAAATATACACATGGCATCTGAGTCGTATTGTTTTAATTCATAACTCAAGAATTTACTTCGTTGGAGAAACTTATAACATCAAAAGAGAAAGCCTCATCATTTCTGAGAGAAGTTGGTATACGATCGAAGAGGGAAAACCATATTGATGAAGAGTGCAATGAATCAGAATCTTGTTACTACGAGGAAGTACAAGAGTGGATTGCTTACACCCATGACTTTAGAGACGTGGTGCGTTCTTTTATCAATAAAAAAAATGTTAAGCCACATGTTTAAGGACAAGATAGGGTAAAATCCCTTTTGGCACCTGGTTGGGGTGTTTTTCAGAAAGATTTAACAGTTTATTAATTGAAAGCTCACTTATCACCCCTGCCACAAAATGATTATTGGTTCTAAGTGATGGGATACACACAGGTCACAGGAAGGTTAGGAAATATGCCATTACCGAATTCTCACATTTTAATGCAAATTTTTATCCTTTTTGCAACACATTTCCTTTCAGAAAACATAGAGCACAAGCTTGTATATCTATCAAAATCATTTGTTTCATACACTAGTCTCAGATGCATCTTGTGTGTAAGAGTCTCAAATAGGCAAGCTTGTGCTCTATGTTTTCTGAAGTGAAAAGTATCTCGAATTTGACGAAATTCCTCCTGTATTGAGAAAATTCGTGGAAATGTCCTATTTATGCACCCTCTTGTGGCCTCCGTTTATGCTTTGAATAAAAATGAGTGCTCGATTTAAAACAAGCATCAATTTCAGTTCTTAACTACACGCTATCACAGGATTGACTCAGACTTCTGATTTTTACATCCAGTATAGTGCTAGCTTCAGAGTTTACCATACCTTGTCCTTCCTTGATCGACTTCTTGGCATTTTTTAAAAAAAAATAATCTACAAACTGTAAATTAAAGATCTTTATCGATTTGGTATCATGATCTATTTATCGGTTACTACTTTTGCGTATCATTACTTAGTTTATAGTGTTGGTGGATGAAAGACAGGCGATGTAGGGAAAAAAGCTGCAGAGCGGGATATCACTGTGTAACGACTAATTATGACTGTAGTCGGTATAGCCAATATCAAGTGGGATGTACAGGTAATGAAAATATCTAGCAGCACTATATATAAAATGCATGGCTACTGTCTTAAACTAGAGGTACTGTGAGCAATGAACTCACTAAATGATACCCCCCGCCTCCCATAATGTCCATGTGTTGCTATATATTGTTTTACGGTAATGTGTAAAGAGGAATAACTCGTCCTATCATATGTTATCCAGAAGCTTCTATAAATTATGTGACGTCATAGGTAAACATATAGTGGCAATGTCTATGTTTTGCACTGGGAAACCTAAAATACGTGTCGAATGAAAAAGTAAAATAGGAGGTCACAATGGCAATATGTAATAAAGATTCTGTGAAAGTTTCATTAAATTTCACTAAGTAGTATAAGAGGAGTTGCGGATAAGAGATAAAGCGTAACGGACGGACGGACAGACGGAAATCCCGATTACTATATACCCTCCCACTTTTCAAGCGTGTGTATAAATATAAGCGATATTTGGGCGAGGGTAAGAAAACGTGATAGAGGGCGAGGCTTGTCGAGCCCTCTTACGTTTTCGACCCGAGTCCAAATATTGCTTATATTTCAAGAAAGTTATCAAGTATTTTGTTTATCCTGCAACATATTCTTTACATTTGAACGTCCAAAACTAGCTATTTTCGACAGATTAAGGCACATCTCTGCAGTTGAAACTATGACGCCTTGGCGTAAAAATTGCAATATACATGACGTCACAATGCTTTTAGAACGTCGGAATATATGCACGTGGATTTACTAGGGCAGTGATCGGATAAAGCTTTGGTTTATTAGGTTACTTTTATTAGGTCAGTGCAAAGGGTAGATGCAGGATAACTAGGTTTTATGATAAAACACACTACATGTACAATGCTTTTTAAGTTTAATCTTGCATTTGCAAGCTAACTAGGCATTGTACATGTAGTATGACATTGTGAAATCATATAAACCACTGATCAGGTAGAAAACCAAGTGTCATGACATTTATGGGAGAGACAGATGATATTCAGATAAACTTTCGGTTTGATATATTAAGGCTTAATATATATATATATATATATATATATATATATATATATATATATATATATATATATATATATATATATATATATATATATTAGGGATGTCAACGAGTACCCGGTTAACCGGGTACTCGATCGAACGTCCGAGTATCGAATACTAAAATCGGTACTCGGTTACTCGGATGTATATTTTTGAATATTCAGACCTGTTTCCCAATTACGCTGTCTCTCAGTATTTTTTATTAGATTTGTCCGTGAGATTTGGCATTTGCCAGTAAGATTTCACTTTCCATCAAATATTTTACATATATTTAAATTGATGGAAACTGCTTTTCTGATTACAAACGTTGTTTAACAACAAGGTCTTTGTCATTTCATAACACACATGTACCACAGCGTTTTGGCAACCTGACATCGCTTACAAGTATGTGTTTGAAATTTTTTTCTTATTTAGCGATAAATAGGGTAAAAATAAGACAGATCATAAAGGAAACTAACTGTTAAATTCCAAACTAACGTATTTCCTGTTTCCGTATTTTCACAATGGCAAAACGTGAGACGTATTTTAGACTAAAAATCCGTACAAAATACGGTGAAATCGTAAGAGTAAACAGGTCTGAATATTTCTAAGCTTATTTATTTATGCATTAAACAATCTGTTTTAAAACGTAAAATACTCATTGCACTTGTACATACAGTAATTAGGGTTTCCTCTACTCCTCTAAATGACCGTTATCGCCCGTGGCAGTGTTTATACAGTAATTATCGTGACCAAGCACCTGTTACCTGGCTTTTCTAACCTTCGGCTGTCTTCTACCCTTATTTAATAATTTGCTTTATTTTTTTTCACTGAACATCGTTTAAGGTCTGTTATGATTAAATAAATTGGACAATTTTGTCAATTCTCCGAGAAGCCATAAATTCTCGGGAAAAGAGACAGATGACATTACACGCACGATTGTTGATATGGTTGTGTTTGATTACATGCCAATACATGTAGAAATGGTTGAAGGCAGAGGCTTTAAAAAAAACTGATGTCCATCGTTGCACCAAACTACAAAATACCGCCCCGTAATACTATAAAATCTAGGATCGAAAAGTATACGAAAATCGTAAATCCGCTCTGTTTGAACTCAACAAGGTCAAGTTCAAGTCAAACTGAACGACTGATACCTGGACGTCAAACGTAACAAAGAGTTACATTACAATTACGGAGTAGATTATTTTTTTTTAAACAAAAACACCGTGAACCACTAACGATTTTATTTCTTGTGTTTATCTGATAAATAAATTGAATTTAAAAAAATGTTGTATTAAATTTCGTCGGGCACGAAGTGCTCATCATTGTTACAACAGAAATGCATTGACGGGTAAACCTCCTATCAGAGCATGTGGTTTTATTTCTATAAGAGTTTACAATGTTTTACATTCATCAATTTACTTGTTCATATTTATTTACACTTTTCATGCTTTTACCGAGTATCCGGGTACTCGATCGGAAAAACGTCCGAGTAACCGAGTATTAAAAATTGACCGATTTGACTTCCCTAATATATATATATATATATATATATATTAAAAAAAGTAAAAAGAAAACACAAAAATCCTCAGTTAAGCTTTAGCGCTTTCATTTTTCAATCTTCAGAAGCTTACAATAGTATCATAGTAACAGTGATTATGACGTCATGTTACTTTTTTTAATATATATATATATATATATATATATATATATATATATATATATATATATATATATATATATATATATATATATATATATATATATATAAGCACTAAAAAACCAACAACACTGTATATCCTAAATGTCGGATCTACGAAGTAGATACAAGGTCACTGATGGAAATTTATAAAAAGCACTAAAAATGACCACGACACGAACAATAAAAAATGTCAAATTTTGGGGACGCCCTGTCCCTTCCTCAGGACAAAGAAAAAAGTTAAAAAGTCATAAGAACAAAGGAAAAAGAGAAACAAAAACAACTAGCACTACCACTAAACTACTAAACACTAGATATTTACGAGGGTTGTCCCGTAAAATCGTGGACAAAGCGTTTTTCTCGAAAAGTAATGGGCGCACTTAGCTGAAAATTTCAGTAAATGTATATTTATCATATTTAAGTGCATGATAATTTTTTTGGTAAAATATAGGCAAAAATAAAGATTTTATTATGCTAGATTGTGCACGAGGTATTGTCCTACGGCGCACGGTCAAAAAACCAAGGTTTTATTAAAGAATACACAAGTTTGAATTCAAAATTAAAGTTTTAAATACATAAGATTTGGATTAAAATTATCCTAATTCAATTCCACAATCAATTTTGCAGTCTTTGTAAAAATTTTAAGGCATTTGCTTAATTTTTGGCAGTTTCTCGAGCATTCGAAATGGGAAAGTGGTAAACACAACACACGAAAAATGGCGACGTTTTATGACGTTACGGCGCACCGGAGAACAGTTCAGTTTTATTTCGATGTTGTAATGACACCTTTAGAGACTTGAAATGACCATAGAAGAAAAAAGATTATAAAAATAACACCATATCTTAAGTATACAAATGAAATAGGAGTTTTCTTAGCGAAGTTTTTTTTTGATCGAGTCCCTGGGAAGTACAAAACATACGGACAGACTCCTAATGTAATAGCAAAAGACGCTGTCACAGTAGACCGCCGATATGAGATTTTCTATCAGTTGAATGATGGCGAGAATATTGTCCGTAACTTACTAATAAATCTTCAGAAGATCGCAATAGGGTGCCAATTGGTTCTTCGACTGTTTATGGAGACTAAAGAATGTGTATCAATGAAATTCCGAAATTTAAGTCGGACTCATCCAACTTCATTTTCAGCAAAGATAAAACGTGACGCTGTTTTAAACACTTTGACGTTATAATCCATGCGCCGTAAGGTGATACAATGCATGGCATAAAATCTCATAATTTGCTTATTTATGCATATATTTATCTGAAATTTGCTGTGTATATTACTAAAATATGTACTAAATAATAGTAAAAATTTCAGAACGCAGTGATGTTTATTTTTCACACTAGACAACTTGTCCACGATTTTACGGGACAACCCTCGTACATACTTAATTACATGTTGAATTGATGATAATTTTTGCTCCATTTAGCTTACCTGAGTCTTTGTGATCATGTGAGCCTTTGTGATCAAAATTGGGCCGTTGTCGTCGTTGTTGTTGTCGTAAATGGTTCTCCTCAAGAACCAATCGGGTCAAGAAAGAGGAAACTTATTTGGAATCATCCTCTTGTATTGTAGATTCAAGTTTATTCAAATCATGACCCCCGGGCGTAGGATGGGGCCACAATGGACGAATAAAGTTTAACATAGGAATATTTATTTAGGAAAAATCTTTGACAATCTTCTCATTAACAGCAAAGTTATGATTTGGTAATATTTATATGGAAGCATCCTCAGATAGTGTTTGTTCAAATCATAATCCCACCTTTTTTTATGTAGGTTGGGGCCACTAAACTGGGTTTTGCATTTTCCCTAGCCACAGTACTCAGGTGAGCGATGTGGCCCCTAGGCCTCTTGTTGATAAGAAACTGGCTAAATCAATCGATTTGACGATTTTTACTGAATTACTCTAATACTCCTGAAAACACTCTCAGAAGTCACGAAAATATTGATAATGACATTTTTTAAAATTCACAAAAGTTGGTGATAGGCACTTGTTCTTGTAAACATTGCTGCACCATTTTTTCCTACAGTTTGTAAGGAAGCAACGGGTTGTTTTGGACTATTTATAGACAAATGCAATACATCTGCCATAAAATCAACCGAAAAAAACCTTATGTAAAACAATGTTGACAATGTAGTTCAAATATGGATTTCCTTTCAATCCCTGTAATAGAAAAAAGCATTCGTATATATTATATCTGAGGAGGGGTTGCATTTGTTGAAAATAAATACTGCACATGTTTTGAAATTTTCTAAAAGCATTCAGTTGAACAAAAATGTTAACATATACAAAGGTACAGAATTGATCAAAGATAAGAAAAGTTTTCTAATACATGTATGGTGAATTTCGACCAGCTTGTGAAGAACGGTATTTGAGGGTAGAGTAGTTGTCGGATTCTTCATTGGCACCTTATATGTTCTTTATTTCAGCCCGTTATTTTCCTTAAAAGTCAATGTTGAGCTACATTAAAATGTAAATATTCTTATTGCAAAAGAGCTTCCGTATATTGTCATAGTGTAAAAGTAAGTTGTCTACTGCTGAAAGGTTTTCTGAAATAAAAAATTTGATCGTGTGTTTTTCTTTATATTTTGAAGGATATAAATCATGCATGCTAATTGATTTTTTTAATTTTAAAACATTTAAAATACAGTAATTCAGAAAACTCCAAATAAATACAGAAAAATGTATGGACTGACCTTATGAGCAATCTAATTTTCCCCACTCAAAAAAAAATCTTTTCTATGAATAAAGGATCGTTGTATAAGAATGAACAAATGTTGCAAAAAGTAAAAGTTTTTTGTTATAAATGTGTATAGTATGGCAAAAAGTAAAAGTTTTTTGTTATAAATGTTCATACTATTTACATTTGGAATGAAGTTTCCCACTACAAAGGTATATACATTGTACACGAACATATGCCTAATGAAAATTATATTTAAAAAATGAAATATGTTAATGCAAAAAATGGATTTAAATTATTAATAATTAAAACTTAATTGCATTCTTTTAAGATTTAAAATAAAATAGCTTTCTATGTTCTAAAATGTCCATACTTTTTTTTTTTTAAGTTATTAATACAATTATTTTATTTGGCCCTGAGAATTTCTCAAAAATCAAAACCGCTCAGTTTAGGTTGCAAATGCAGTATTTATTAGTTGGAGTGTTAGTGACTACGTATCTATTAATCATGACGTAATTTTCCCTGTAGTTAATGCACTATGACGTCATAAAATGCATCATTTTCTTATTATACCCCCCGCTTGAAAAGCGGGAGGGTATATAGTAATCGTTAATTCCGTCCGTCTGTACGTCTGTCCGTCCGTCCGTCCGTCCGTCCGTCTGTCTGTCCGTCCGTCCGTCTGTTACGCTTTGGGGTACCCATCTCTTATCCGCAACTCCTCTCATACCACTGAATGAAATTTAATGAAACTTTCACAGAATCTTTATTACATATTGCCATTGTGCACCTCCTATTTTACTTTTTGATCTGACATATATTTTGGATTTTCCAGAGCAAAACATGGACACTGCCATTTTATTCATATGGGAGGCGGGGGGTATCATTTAGTGAGCTCATTGCTCACAGTACCTCTAGTTTCCTGTAAGTTCCTTTAAAATGGCCTAAAGTTGAAGTACTTTTTCAATATTTCATATAGAGCGCATCCTCTGATCCAAAGTATGCAAATACAGATTGAAAGATCTGTTTCTGAAGATAAAAAAAAAACATGTATTTTTGGGATCGTGGGCTGTGCTTATACTTTAATTCTTTGCTGAAGGTAGTCAAATACGCATTTTACAATGCAATTTCTCAAAGCCTGGTTTCCAACATCTAAATTCTTAAAAAGTTCTTTTATTATACGATCGAAAGCGCCAACTCTCTACTTTATTTCGATATATGATATGGGATAGAGGTTGATAGTTAATTTATTATACCCCCCGCTTGAAAAGCGGGAGGGTATATAGTGATCGGGATTTCCGTCCGTCCGTCCGTCCGTCTGTCCGTCCGTCTGTTACGCTTTTTCTCTTATCCGCAACTCCTCTTATACTACTGGGTGAAATTTAATGAAACTTTCACAGAATCTTTATTACATATTGCCATTGTGCACCTCCTATTTTACTTTTTTATTCGACACGTATTTCGGGTTTCCCAGAGCAAAACATGGACATAGCCATTTTTGTTTATCTATGACGTCACATAATAGAAGCTTCTGGATAACATTTGATAGGACGAGTTATTACTCTTTACACATTACCGTAAAACAATATAAAGCAACACATGGACATTATGGGAGGCGGGGGGTATCATTTAGTGAGCTCATTGCTCACAGTACCTCTAGTTGATCATATAAGTACAGGAAAATTTTATGCATAAAGTGAACCTACCTCTTTTGACAAAAAAATTTGGTTTTATACATAATGTTTAGACATAGACGAGTGTTCAAGTAATCCATGTGATCATGGAGGAACGTGCCACAATTTATGGAACAGATTTACCTGTACTTGTCCAGATGAATATTATGGAACACGATGTGAAAACAGTAAGTGCCGATCTTTTTGGAATTTTATTGGAAATATATTCAGTCAAAAGAAAATATCTGCACAAATTAAATCTATTTTCAATGTTATCGCAAGGATTTTAAAAAGAAATAAATATGTTTTATTGGAAATTCTTCGTTGTTTATAATTTTACTTATAACCTTTTTGATTCCATTGCTACAACATGCAAAACTTGAACTAAATGCCTTCAACTGATAGTCCTAAAGGTAATGTGTAACATCACTGTCTCGGCATAATACTATTACATGTATATTGCTTAGTCCATTACTACAATTATCCACGATTTCAACACTTTAACATAGTTTTAATAACCCCGCTCTGAAGGAGAAAGGGGTATCCTTTTTTATTCGTGTGTCTGTCTGTCCGTAACAAATTGATATGAATTCTAGCACACTGTTTGTTGAAAGAAAATTGTCTCTTTACGTCGTGGTCATATCACTGGTTCAATTTCAAGTATAATACATTTGAGAAATCATCTCAAGAACAGCAAACCTTTGATTAGCATTTATAAATCAGATGGAAACACCCCAAGGAAGTATGAATTTAAGTTGTGATGTAAGGAGGATATGGAAATAACGAACAGTATTCAATCTGAAAGTGAAATAAAACAATACAAAATAAGAGCAGAGCAAACACGGACCTCCGAAACAGCAGAGGTGGGATCGGATGCCTTGAAGGCCTAAGCATCCCCTGCTGACCGGTCACACCCGCCGTGTGCTCCTTGTCTTGATCAGGAAATAACGGAAAAATCCGTCGTCAATTTAGTGTATAAATAATGGACTAACAACTAGTATGAAAAACGTCAGTCAGCATTTAACTCATGATAAATTGCATTTGCTGACAAGGAGATGATTTATATTGTGTCCCCAAAAGTGCCTTTTTGAATTAAATGCTGAAACATTCATTTTATATTCAGCATGTACAAAACCAGAGAATTGCCAGCATCAAAGGTGTAGCACTCGAGAAAACTACATTTGTACCAAATGCATTGATCAGGGAACAGATCGAAAACACTCAATCTATTACGTTTCTCCAAATAATAAAACATGTGAAGGTATGTCTTTAAAAATATTTTTTAACACGATTTAGATTTCTAAAAGAGAATTGTTAAAAAAAAAGAAAATAAGAAAGAATAAATGACATGAGACATCGGAGCTATTATGTAAATCAAAGATCTTCCAAAGTATTCAAAGTGTTAACAAATTTGAAAACGTCATGAAATTGTACTGCAACAATTAATAATACTTATGCTTTTGATAAACAGCTACCTGTTCTTGGAAGCAAAACTGGTGTTGGCCGGGAACTTGCACCCAAAACCTTGCAAAGAACTGTCATTGTAGTGATGGGTTTCAGTTGTCATCAAGGGACTCACACAAAATCTGCAATCGTATGTTTTAGTTTAGAAGAAATATTAACATAGAAAGCACACAGAAATTCACTTTTACATGGATACCCACTTCCGCCCCAGCCCGGGGTTGTAGTGTAGGGCAGCGCCGCGAGAATTCCAAGCAAGTTTTTTGACTTGCCTAGATAGCCGAGCGGTCTAGCGCGCTGTTCCTGCACTGCTAGGAGACAGATTCCGAAGGTCGAGAGTTCAACCCCGGGCTGGGGCAAAGTGGGTATCCATGTAAAAGTGAATTTCTGTGTGCTTTCTATATATATATATATATATATATATATATATATATATATATATATATATATATATATATATAAACACATTTTACAACAACTCTTAAACTAACATAACTGCCCTAAGTGAAGAAATATTAATATAGAAAGCACAAAGAAATTCACTTTTACATGGATACCCACTTCCGCCCCAGCCCGGGGTTGAACTCTCGACCTTCGGAATCTGTCTCCTAGCAGTGCAGGAACAGCGCGCTAGACCGCTCGGCTATCTAGGCAAGTCAAAAAACTTGCTTTCGATGCCGATGGAATTCTCGCGGCGCTGCCCTACACTACACGGTCATTGAGAAGAGAAGTGAGATACAGTTATTTGGACATTAGTTTTAACAGAGGATTGTTACCAATACATGTTGTAATGAAATTAATTATTATTCATAAAGCACATTTTACAACAACTCTTAAACTAACATAACTGCCCTAAGTGAAGAAATATTAATATAGAAAGCACAAAGAAATTCACTTTTACATGGATACCCACTTCCGCCCCAGCCCGGGGTTGAACTCTCGACCTTCGGAATCTGTCTCCTAGCAGTGCAGGAACAGCGCGCTAGACCGCTCGGCTATCTAGGCAAGTCAAAAAACTTGCTTTCGATGCCGATGGAATTCTCGCGGCGCTGCCCTACACTACACGGTCATTGAGAAGAGAAGTGAGATACAGTTATTTGGACATTAGTTTTAACAGAGGATTGTTACCAATACATGTTGTAATGAAATTAATTATTATTCATAAAGCACATTTTACAACAACTCTTAAACTAACATAACTGCCCTAAGTGAAGAAATATTAATATAGAAAGCACAAAGAAATTCACTTTTACATGGATACCCACTTCCGCCCCAGCCCGGGGTTGAACTCTCGACCTTCGGAATCTGTCTCCTAGCAGTGCAGGAACAGCGCGCTAGACCGCTCGGCTATCTAGGCAAGTCAAAAAACTTGCTTTCGATGCCGATGGAATTCTCGCGGCGCTTCCCTACACTACACGGTCACTGAAAATAGAAGTTAGATACAGTTATTTTGTCCAAAGGTCGAGAGTTCAACCCCGGGCTGGGGCGGAAGTGGGTATCCATGTAAAAGTGAATTTCTTTGTGCTTTCTATATTAATATTTCTTCACTTAGGGCAGTTATGTTAGTTTAAGAGTTGTTGTAAAATGTGCTTTATGAATAATAATTAATTTCATTACAACATGTATTGGTAACAATCCTCTGTTAAAACTAATGTCCAAATAACTGTATCTCACTTCTCTTCTCAATGACCGTGTAGTGTAGGGCAGCGCCGCGAGAATTCCATCGGCATCGAAAGCAAGTTTTTTGACTTGCCTAGATAGCCGAGCGGTCTAGCGCGCTGTTCCTGCACTGCTCGGAGACTGATTCCGAAGGTCGTGATTTCAACCCCGGGCTGGGGCGGAAGTGGGTATCCATGTAAAAGTGAATTTCTTTGTGCTTTCTATATTAATATTTCTTCACTTAGGGCAGTTATGTTAGTTTAAGAGTTGTTGTAAAATGTGCTTTATGAATAATAATTAATTTCATTACAACATGTATTGGTAACAATCCTCTGTTAAAACTAATGTCCAAATAACTGTATCTCACTTCTCTTCTCAATGACCGTGTAGTGTAGGGCAGCGCCGCGACAATTCCATCGGCATCGAAAGCAAGTGTTTTGACTTGCCTAGATAGCCGAGCGGTCTAGCGCGCTGTTCCTGCACTGCTAGGAGACAGATTCCGAAGGTCGAGAGTTCAACCCCGGGCTGGGGCGGAAGTGGGTATCCATGTAAAAGTGAATTTCTTTGTGCTTTCTATATTAATATTTCTTCACTTAGGGCAGTTATGTTAGTTTAAGAGTTGTTGTAAAATGTGCTTTATGAATAATAATTAATTTCATTACAACATGTATTGGTAACAATCCTCTGTTAAAACTAATGTCCAAATAACTGTATCTCACTTCTCTTCTCAATGACCGTGTAGTGTAGGGCAGCGCCGCGAGAATTCCATCGGCATCGAAAGCAAGTTTTTTGACTTGCCTAGATAGCCGAGCGGTCTAGCGCGCTGTTCCTGCACTGCTAGGAGACAGATTCCGAAGGTCGAGAGTTCAACCCCGGGCTAGGGCGGAAGTGGGTATCCATGTAAAAGTGAATTTCTTTGTGCTTTCTATATTAATATTTCTTCACTTAGGGCAGTTATGTTAGTTTAAGAGTTGTTGTAAAATGTGCTTTATGAATAATAATTAATTTCATTACAACATGTATTGGTAACAATCCTCTGTTAAAACTAATGTCCAAATAACTGTATCTCACTTCTCTTCTCAATGACCGTGTAGTGTAGGGCAGCGCCGCGAGAATTCCATCGGCATCGAAAGCAAGTTTTTTGACTTGCCTAGATAGCCGAGCGGTCTAGCGCGCTGTTCCTGCACTGCTAGGAGACAGATTCCGAAGGTCGAGAGTTCAACCCCGGGCTGGGGCGGAAGTGGGTATCCATGTAAAAGTGAATTTCTTTGTGCTTTCTATATATATATATATATATATATATATATATATATATATATATATATACATTGTAACTATATATTGTACATGTGTATACGTATCATTAACGTGATTCATAAAAAGAGTTTGTTTGTTTTTTTCCAGTTAATATTGCACCTAATTTGGAAACCTGTCGACTGGGCGTACAAAATATTGGAGGCGAAGCACGTAATTCTACGTCTATAGGACCATGCCTCCAGGAGAAATATAATTATATGAAGTTTCAACCAGTTAGTTCGTCATTTGTGTTTTCATTCGGGAGCACGATAAATGTTTCATCCAATGTTCCGGACCACATTTCAGAATATCAGTTTGGTATCGTTAACACAACGATTTTAGTTTCAACGAGAAATATCAATGGTATATATATAAAATATTTTTTTTACAACATTGTATTTAAATTAGTACATTTATCTATTGATATACTCTTGTGAAATAATATTCTTTTATAATAATAAGATGGAGAAAGATGATATTGAGTAATATATACTTTCATTTATTTTTCCGAAGGCCATCAAAAGAACAAAAAGTATTTAAATCCAAAGCAGACAAACAGTTGTTCCAGAAATAATTTTACCGACACAAATCCTATATCGACCATTATTACCTGTAAAATGACTATTGCAACAACATGGGTTATACAAGATGGGGAACAGTGAGTAATTAAGCTTGCAACGACATAAATATGAAATCTCTATGGAATCATGGATATATACAATATTTTACCATTTTAAAAATAAAAATGGCATTTATATTTCTTTTCATATTGTCAAATGAGTTGGCACGCATGCCTGTGCCAAAATTTCACTGGTCGTTCATTAATCTAATTCAATATTCTCTAGCAATCGTTGCGCAGTGGTGTGTGCGTATGCTCTAAAGCAGTAAGGAAATAATCCTTACGTCGTGAATTTAATTCCTACTACGCGGAGACCGATACAAGACCGTAAAACCGTGTCGCATTAAGTAGCTATAACTGACACGAAAATGAACACTCGCCTTTCAATTGCCTCGAGTACCCAGCATAGGTCTTATTGCATCTCTCCACTAGCAAAAACTGCTTCTCAATATGAGTGAAAAAGGTCTAGTAACTAAAACGAGACTTCCCTTGATGCATAGTGTAGAAGCATATACGAGGGGTGTTAGAAAAGTTCGCGGACAAGTTCTATTGTGAGCGCACTATTTTCACGAAACCTGTCAAACTTTCCAGATAAAATCTTTACCTTTGTTCCAATAAATAAACAAGAATTTGGTGCTCACCGATGAGGGTATATGACTGTTTTATAGCCGTTTATAAATGATCAACGCGTAAAACACTGCCAAAAATCGGAACGTCATGGAGCACTGCACTAAGTAAAAATTATGTATGCAGACTGGAAAATGTCTAAAAAGAGATTAAAATGTTCAAGATGCTGAAGGGAATTTCCTACACCTACAAAAGACAAGTTTTCAAATGGTTGTAGCTTCATAATAATGGAAAGATTAACATTTTGAATGATTAACTCCATTGATACTTCACTACCCCCGTATCGCATGGACGTTGCCTTGCACCTATATGGTTTTGCAGTTTCCATACCTGATCGATTAACTGCACAAACCTTTTTTAAGATCTCAATAATATCCGCATCAGTACAAAAACTGAGACATTATAGAAGAAAAGTAACATGTCTTGATACAGTTATTCAATTTTAAAGTAGAAAAAAGATAAGAAAAATATGAAAAGAACTGCGACAAAGCTTAACAGGTTGAAATCTGGTTGTCACGTCGCGTGACAAGTGATTGCTCCGTGAATCCTATGACCTCATAATTAAAATCGTTGTAAATTTTCAAGATTGTATTATATGGAACTGATTTTTTACATACCAATGAACAAAATGTAGGATTTTATTCAAACATAGGTAATACTTCACAGTACACAATAGATTATCCGTAATTAAATGTGTCCGCGAACTTTTCTAACGACCCCCGTAGAAGTCGATTTATGTAAGGATTCATCTAATCGAAAATATCTATCCGGTCGATGTAATGAACCGTAATTTTGTTTAAACTGAGAACGTCAATCTCTAAATTGGATGTCCAAGTCGAATTATCGTAGACATCCCTGGTTAAAATCAATTAGATTTAATTTAATTTAATTAAGATTTTCTTTTTCATTTGTAACATCAGATAAAACCTGCGATGCCAAATCTGTTAAAATTTTTCATTACAAAAAAATATTTCATACAGATTTAGAATTTTTTTTCGATTTTACAAATTTCAGAATTCATAATTTCAATTCTTATAACTCCTTTAAACGGATTTAATATTTTAATGGTGCGACTGCTACGGCTACTTTAGATTTTTGGTAAGGTCCGTCTCTTCAATACGCATGTATAATTGGAAGTCTTGCCCCTGATGTCATATGTTGATTACCAAACCAAAGAATGAACATTGCTATATTGTTCATAAGATAAAACGTTTGAGTTACTATATACTCAGCAAAAATTCAAAATTTCTAAAATACAGGCGGGTTATGTTTTTTTTTTTACAGATGCTATTGCAAGAATGTGCAAAGTCTAAATTTTCTCTAATTTGTTCAGGCGTTGCTCTTAAGAGCCGGCAGTGACTACCGGTAACAACGGGAACGTTGCTCGCTGTGCTTGGTACAAATATTTCGAGCGAAATTTAAATAAAATATCTCTAAGAATTATCTAAATAAAAATTATAATTCTTGTTTTCACCCAAAATATTTAATAGCATATTCTGCTGTTTTATAAAGGCTTTGTATGGAGTTCACAGCATATGCTGGAGGATACCTGAAAACGAAGGATTTCTATGGCAACCCTTCACTCCCTCATATATACCGTACTACACAGTCATCATATGAAGTGTGCATGAGACGAGACTCTGCGGCACCGAAACACTGTTTAGAAGATAATTCTTGTACAAAGAATGAAGTTATTCTTTTTGAAAATCGAATTACTAATTCGGTAGACTTAAACATCTCACTCAAAGGCTGGTTTGATCCTTATCGTTTCGCCCCTGAAGAAGCCTCTGGAATTCAAAGTTACTCAATTACAATACATGATATGAAAGAAGTCGATGAATCAACACTTTCAATGGATGAAGCCAGTGTATTAACTCTGAATATTTCAAGTGACGTTGACTCAATTCATCTGCCTGATAAACAGCCCGCCTTGTACGGCGTTTCACTTAATATCCTTGATAATGCTGGTAACTTCAAACAAGCAAGACGATTTGTATTGTTTGATAAATCATCAGAGATTCATATCAATGCAGAAAACAAACTTAGAGTATATACCGGAAATAAAGCCACAAACTTTACGTGGCAGACGAATCATGGGAAGATTTGTGTACACTGGGTTGAGCGATATTACAATTCTTTTCATATTCATCATAATTTGCTAAGAAAAATAAAAGCTGACTATCACAATCTTTATAATGGAGTTTATGAACAGTACAATGGTCAACTTCCAGTGAAAGGGACGCCAAATATTCATGGAATTCTTGAATTTCGTTACGTTTTTGCCCTTAACAATAGGGTGTTGGATAATAAAACTGCTCCAAATTTCCTAAATCAGTCGATTTGTGAAAATTACAGCATAAGGGATGGGGAAACGTATGATATCACCGTCATTCCGAGAGATGTAATGGACAATACAATTAATGAAACCATCGCAGTTCATATAGATACAAGCGTACCTGACATTGTCGAAATGTACTTGATAAAAGATGGAGTGCGTCATTTGTTCGTTCATAATTCCACAGACCTTTCGAGAATGAAGATATCCTTTAGAGCTTTGGATGAACACAGTGGACTAAATTCTATTGAATGGATGCTGGGCACATCTCCTGATGGTGGGGAGCTAGGAAGAGGTTCCATTGCAGTGAATCGTCTGGAACCTGGGGTAAGCTTAGTCAATGAAGTGGTAGGATAAATTTGTGACCAAATGCAATAATTCTTACATGATGCTTAATTAATATCCTTGCAATGTATTTTAGGTAACTTGTAACCATACGGAAAATTGCTATTGCCCAAAAGTTGGAGTTTGTGAGAAAGCCCTGTACAGCGTGAAGTTCAATAGCTTGATCAAGAATAATAAACAGAACGGGCACCACAACCGGGAGTATTTTTTTACAGTTAAAGTAACTAACAATGCTATGCTGGTAAGTATTTCTAGAACGGATATCTTAGCTGATGATTCCCCTCCCGTAAGTGGAAATGCTATGGAAGGAGAAATTGGATCCCAAGAGATAGACTATACTTGTAATAGAGAAATAATCGTGAGGTGGAGCGGATTTATTGATCATGAGAGTGGTATTAAAAAATATCGGATTGGATTCAATGACAAGTGTTTGTCAAGAGAAGATTTACTTCATAATAATCATGCTACGCTTCTAAGTTATATTTACGAAACAAATGAGCAGCAAATCAAAGTGCGTGCGGACCACCCGGGTCTGTACTTTACAAGTGTAATTGCTTATAATTATGCTATGGAAGCTTCGGAAGTGGCGTGCTCCAATGGCATTACATACGATATCTCTCCACCAAAATTATACAATATAATTTTAGAGCACGCAAAAACAACAGAAGGCATTGCATGTTACAACAGGACTCCGTGGTTAATACTCCAAAATTTCACCGCTGTCAAACTAGAAATGACGCAAGCTTGCCAGAAAATATGCAACGAAAGCAGTAAAGAATTTCCGCTTTTAGAGAACATGTTCTATGTAAAGCAAGAACATTTTAATGATACATCCTACGCGGACTCAATATGCAAGAATTTAGGGATATATTTTAAAAACATTAAAGTATATATTCCCTCAGACACAATTTCTCTTTCTTGGAATGTCACCGACTTAGAAACACAGATACATGACATTTTAATTGGGTTTGCATCGACTAAATCACAATCTGAAACACCCGACATTTTATCGTTTACACCTGCTAAGCGTTTGCAGAGTGATAAACGTTTGCATTCAGCACTTGACTCAGGAACTCCTTTTTATATCACAATAAAAGCCACAAGTAAAGCTGGCTTGGAAACATCTGCAACAATAGGCCCAGTGGTAATTGACGATACACCGCCTTTATACAGGGGCGGTGTCAACATTGTTTTGGGTGATAAGTTTGCATTTGTTGCATGGACCAATGAGACATTTGTTGACGAAGAACAGGATGAGCCAATATCAATGGTCTTGTTCAAAATAGGTTTGTTGTCTACTAAATTGCATGGTAATTAAACTTTACTTTAATACCATATATATTTATATCTATTGTTGATTTTATATATTTTAGGGCAAGGATCCACTTTTAAAACTCCACTTCTGCAAGGTTACCTTTCCAACAGCTGTCCAAATCCAACTGATAATCGAACTTGCTT